>NC_079197.1:58068810-58369709 GCF_029499605.1 Hyla sarda | reverse complement strand
CACAGCCTGGAGTTGGCTGATGCACAAGTACACACCAGGGCTTCACAATCCCCCACAAAAACACCACAATTTTAGAAATTTTTAAAAAAAGATTTTGGATAGCGGGTGCTACCTATGAGAAAATTTGAAATGACCAGACCCAGGCCCCACAGCGGCATCAGTAACCCATATATTGCCTGAATGAGACAGCCTGGAGTTGGCTGATGAACGAGTATACACCAGGGCTTCACAATCCCTCCCAAAAAACACCACAATTTTAGAAATTTTTGGAAACGATTTTGGATAGCGGGTGCTACCTATGACAACATTTGAAATTACCAGACCCAGGCCCAGCAGCGCCATAATTTTTTATTTGAAAATTAAAACAAACTTTGAGAGTTCCGGACCCTATTGTGTGGGTACGAAGGACCAAATCCAACAAGCCCCCACAGCAACATCAGTAAAGCTTATATTGCCTGAATGACACAGCCTGCAGTTGGCTGATTGTCAAGTACATAGAAGAGCTTCACAATTCCCCCCAAAAAACACCACAATTTTAGAATTTAAAAAAAAAGATTTTGGATAGCTGGTGCTACCTATGAGAAAATTTGAAATTACCAGACCCAGGCCCCACAGCGGCATCAGTAACCCATATATTGCCTGAATGACACAGCCTGTAGTTGGCTGATGCACGAGTTCACACCAGGGCTTCACAATCCCACCCAAAACACCACAATTTTTGAAATTTTTGAAAAAGATTTTGGATAGCAGGTGCTACCCATGAGAAAATTTGAAATTACCAGACCCAGGCCCCACAGTGTAATCAGTAACCCATATATTGTCTGAATGAGACAGCCTGGAGTTGGCTGATGCACGATTTCACACAAGGGCTTCACAATCCCCCCCCCCAAAACACCACAATTTTAGAATTTTTCGAAAAAGATTTTGATAGCGGGTGCTACCCATGAGAAAATTTGAAATACCCAGGCCCAGCAGCGCCATCATTTTTTGATTTGAAATTTAAAACAACCTCTGGGTGTCCCGGACACTAGCGTGTGGGTACAAAGGACCAAATCCAACAAGCCCCCACAGGGCTCATGTGGCCGTGAGATTTAGGCGCAACGTCTCCATTGCCCTGACCGGCCATTGTTTCCAAGACTTCTCGCCAAGGCAAACCATGTGAAGAACAACGTGACACCGCCGTGACCTGCGCACATGGTATGCTGAAGGGCCACTGAGACTTGTCCGGGCAGTGGAGGATTAAGACACAGTGGAGGATGTGGAGGCGGAGTAGCACACTGTCGCAGGTCCAACGGGCTGACAGAGTGTAGCAGGAAGCAGCATTGAGTACACACCAGGGCTTCAGAATCCCAAAGAAAATACAAACATTTTTAAAATAATTTTAAGAATATTTAGGACAGCGGGTGCTACCTATATATTGACTGAATGACACAGCGTGGAGTTGGCTGATGCATGAGTAAACACTAGGGCTTCACAATCCCTCCAAAAAAATACAACAATTGTAGAAATTGTAGAAATTTATGAAGAAGACTTTTGGATAGCGGGTGCTACCTATGAGAAAATTTGAAATACCCAGGCCCAGCAGCGCCATCAGTAAACCATATATTGCCTGAATGACACAGGCTGGAGTTGGCTGATGCATGAGGAGACCATTGAAATGTCAGATTTTTTTATTTGAAATTTAAATCAAAATTTATGTCCCTGACCCCGCCGTGTGGGTACAAAGGACCTAATCTCACAAGCACCCACAGGGCTCATGTGGCCGTAAGATGTAGGCGCAACGTCTCCATAGCCCTGACCGGCCATTTTTGTTTTTTGTACCTTTGTTTAAGAACAAGCGCATATCCAAGAGTCCAGAAGACTCTATAATTCAGGATGGTGGACCACCAAAAGACATTCTTCTATAAAATAATTTTTTATGAAATAAAGAAGCAGAGTTCATCCCTCTGCGTATTTTTTATTGAAAATTTTACGTAAAAAATCAATGGTGTAATGGTTATTATTGTGGAAAATTCTAGTTTATTATTGTGATAATTATCAGAAAATTTGAAAAAAAAAACTCTACCCAAGAGTGTTTAATAACCCCATACATTGCAAATCCTAAAATTAAAGGCCCAAGCCCAGAAGCATCATGAAGTCAAGTAGTTCCTGAAAGACACAGGAGCAGTCAGGAGTAGGCATCAGCAGTACCCAAGAAGCTTTAACCCCTTAAGGACCAAGGACGTACCGGTACGTCCTTGGTCCTGCTCTTCTGATATACCGCGGGGTTACACAGTAACCCCACGTCATATCATGGCGGGCCCGGCGTCATAGTGAAGCCGGGACCCGCCTCTAATAGCGCGCAGCGCCGATCGCGGCGCCGCGCGCTATTAACCCTTTAGCCGCGCGCTCAAAGCTGAGCCGCGCGGCTAAAAGTGAAAGTGAAAGTTCCCGGCTAGCTCAGTCGGGCTGTTCGGGATAGCCACGGCTAATCGCGGCATCCCGAACAGCTGACAGGACAGCGGGAGGGCCCCTTCCTGCCTCCTCGCTGTCCGATCGCCGAATGACTGCTCAGTGCCTGAGATCCAGGCCTGAGCAGTCATCCGGCAGAATCGTTGATCACTGGTTTCTTATGAGAAATCAGTGATCAACATAGAAGATCAGTGTGTGCAGTGTTATAGGTCCCTATGGGACCTATAACACTGCAAAAAAAAAGTGAAAAAAAAAAGTGAATAAAGATCATTTAACTCCTCCCCTATTAAAAGTTTGAATCACCCCCCTTTTCCAATAAAAAAAAAAACACAGTGTAAATAAAAATAAAAATAAACATATGTGGTATCACCGGAAATGTCCGAATTATAAAAATATATCATTAATTAAACCGCTCGGTCAATGGCGTGCGCGCAAAAAAATTCCATAGTCCAAAATAGTGGATTTTTGGTCACTTTTTATATCATTTAAAAATGAATAAAAAGTGATCAATAAGTCCTATCAATGCAAAAATAGTACCGTTAAAAACTTCAGATCACGGCGCAAAAAATGAGCCCTCATACCGCCCCATACACGGAAAAATAAAAAAGTTATAGGGGTCAGAAGATGACAATTTTAAACGTATTAATTTTCCTGCATGTAGTTATGATTTTTTCCAGAAGTCCGACAAAATCAAACCTATATAAGTAGGGTATCATTTTAATCGTATGGACCTACAGAATACATATCAGGTGTCATTTTTACCGAAAAATGTACTACGTAGAAACGGAAGCCCCCAAAAATTACAAAACAGCGTTTTTTTTTCAATTTTGTCGCACAATGATTTTTTTTCCCGCTTCACCATAGATTTTTGGGCAAAATGACTGACGTCATTACAAAGTAGAATTGGTGGCGCAAAAAATAAGCCATCATATGGATTTTTAGGTGTAAATTTGAAAGAGTTATGATTTTTTAAAGGCAAGGAGCAAAAAACGAAAATGCAAAAACGGAAAAACCTCCGGTCCTTAAGGGGTTAATAACCCCTTACATTGCACGATCACTCGCGAGATCGAGCAATAACAGGTGTGTTATGCCCTCAGATGTCCGGGGCTGCACGCGCGCTATACTGAACGGACCAGCGTGTGTCTATCTTTCACCGACAGGTGTAACCCCGTTCGCGATAGGGATCAGGGATTGCAATTATTTGCCAGGAAAGAAGAATCACAACTAAGCACGGGTCATAAGCTCGGGTTCATTAAGTCCCTGCCCTTTGTACACACCGCATGTCTCTACTACCGATTGGATGGTTTAGTGAGGTCCTAGGATCGGTGCCGGCGGGGTAGGAGAAGGCCTAGCAGGGCGCAGAGAATTTAAAGATCATAGTTGAAATTTGCATTAAGCATGTATTAGCTACTGCTAAACTTCCAAAAATTGAAGGCCCAAGGCCTGAGGCATCAGGGAGACAATTATTTCCTGAAGATACAGAATGAATCAGGAGCAGTCAGGAGCAGTACCCAAGAGGGTTTCATAACCCCTTACAATTAAAGATCAATGTTGACATTTGCATTAAGCATATATTTAGCTACTGCTAAACATCCAAAAATTAAAGGCCCAAGGCCAGAAGCATCAGTGAGGCAAGTAGTTCCTGAAAGACACAGGATGAGCCAGGAGCAGTCATTCGCAGTACCCAAGAGGGTTTCATAACCATCCCCTTACATTTAAAGATGAATGTTGAAATTTGCATTAAGCATGTATTTAGCTACTGCTAAACATCCACAAATTGAAGGCCCAAGGCCTGAGGGCAGGGAGGCAAGTAGTTCCTGAAAGACACAGAATGAGTATGGGGCAGGCATTCGCAGTACCAAAGAGGGTTTCATAACCCCTTACATTTAAAGATCAATGTTGACATTTGCATTAAGCATGTATTTAGCTATTGCAAAACATCCAAAAATTGAAGGCCCAAGGCCTGAGGCATCGGGGAGGCAAGTAGGTTACCTGTATGTACACATAAGGTTATACTGGCTTATAAGGTTATATTGGGATTATAGACTTACTAGCCGGGATCAAAGTGGGGCAATAGGGCTTGAGTACCATCTCCAAACCAGGATGGACCCATGACTCTTTCGTTGGTACCCTGGAAGCAGGCAAACTCTCCATGTCAGAAGAGGGCCTTGGTACATACGTTGGTACCTGTGCAGGAGGCAAACTCTCATTGCTCCGAGAGGGCCTAGGTACGGTCTTTGGTGCCCACAATTTAGGCTTGCTTTCTTGAACTTGAGCAGGACTTGACTCTCAACGATCTGTAGAAAATGAAGAACTTGGCTCTTTGCTGTACATAGAAAGTGATGAACTTGACTATTGAAGCTCCTCCTCCTTGGGTGCGTTGGTGGAGGCTTTAGGAGCAGACCTTGTCGGCCTCAAGTTGAAGGGATCGGACTCCCAATCCGTTGACGGGAAATATTTGAAAGGAAGCTGTGTTGGGGCTGTTGGTCTGGTGACTGCTGCAGCACATTCTCCACAAAGGCTCTGTACGGGGGTGTACTCCACAATTTCACCCACCTCCAAGGTGTAGAACTTCTTATGGAGATATGGCCTTTGCACTGCTCGCCGGTTTACTAGGATGGTCTGCCCAGTGTGGCAGTCAAGGAGTGTCCCACAACATCTGACCTTGTTGAACTTGGCCACAGTTGCTCTTCTTCTTTCTAATGGCTCCTCCCCTTCTTGGGGTGATCCCCTTTACGTATGTATAATGCCATTTCTTTGGTATTTTCTTGATACAGCACTTTTTCTTCACAAGGCAAATGCACGTGCTTGGGGGCATAAAGTTCTTTATGTCGGGCCTTTAGCTTTTCCATCAATTCGGCCAGCTCGGCTTCTTGATGGGCCCTTTTTTTCTGCAGTTGGGATTGGTGGGAGTGGCTTCCCAGGTAAAGGTTGAAGTACTCTGTGCATGTGCTCAATCAGCTCCGGCTCATCTCCGAACACCCATTGCGGCAATTTTGGTGAGCACGGTCGTGCACTTGGCAAACTTGATCGAGGAATTACCTCAGGGCTGGAGGAGGAAGAATAGGCCGCCTCTGTTGGGGTACTCACAGCAGACTCCTCCGACGGGATCTCGGCCCACGAGCCCCAGGTTCTGTGGTGAGGGGACAATCTCACCGGTGATGCACCTCCAGGTGTCCCTGCGCTTTCCGCTGGAGGTGTTCCTGGCCAATCGTCGTCATCATCAGGCAGTGGGGGAAGATTGCAGGCCCCCTCTTAGTCTAATGATAACCACTGCAGATGGTCAGCAAGTTCTTGAAAAAGTTGGGCTGCGACTGCCACAACTTTCCGTGTTTCTGGCGCCATCTTGCCAGCTTCACCACGTGGAACGCTGCTCCCCGCCATATCTGTACTCTCCGGCTCTCCGTGCAGACTGAAGAGGTTGCTCTGCGTGACGTCTTTTATAGTGGGCTTCTCCAAAATGGCGCTGGGCAGGAAGGACGCTATCAGTGCAGCCCCGACTTCTGGTCCCTCCAGAAACGACTCCTGTATCTCTGAGTTCCCTTTCGGCTGTGACACTGCAACTTGGTGGCCACGCTCAGGGCCGGGGCGTGGCGCAGCATGGGCTTTCTTCGTGCGCTTTTCTGGCAGCAGTTCGGCTCCGCCTGTGCCGACCGGACCAAAGGATCGCAGCATGAACTCATTGCGCAGTTTACACATCTTAGTTGTAACAGAATTTTCAGCTCCCCACTTACTTTTCTCTTGGCCCCCTTGTATGGTGCACCACAAGCACCGTTCCTGTATACAGCAATACAGTTTACAGCACATGAATAAAGTTATTTTTCCGGGGGGGAGTACACTTTCACTAATGGCGACTGTAGTAGGCACACACCCGTATCCTGTTCGTGACGTCAAAAAGGCTTTCTGGTAGCCCTTGGGGGGTGTTGGTAGTGGGGGTATTGTTTCGGTAGATGAGGGATTCATGTTAACCCTATAGTTCGTGACGCCAGGCTGAGGGCTAGTATGCTGAGGTAATCCTCCGGCCTATCACCGCCCTTCCCAGTAAAGACAGGTGCATGTAATGAAATGACTGAAGGTCCACAATGTACTTGAACTTGAACTTAGGTAACTGTACTTAAGTGTTTGCGGTACATCCAATGAACAATGACAGTCTCAGGAATACAGTCTTTATATAGCTCAATGACTGACAATTGTTGCGGACCTTGAAATAAATTAAAGTCTCTGGATTTAGGGTAATTATTGCAGATCCGTTCGGATTTAGGGGATAGATAAGGTCCGGTGATCTTGCAGAGTGCGTGGGGATTGATACACTCAGAATTTAGAAGTTATCGGCCGTCGCCGCAAGTTTCAGGCCTAGACTCACAGATCTCAGCAGCGCAGATGCTTCTCGCTTGCTTGTACAGAAACAAGAGAGCGAGAACATGGCCGCCGCTCCCTTATATGGGCAGGGGGCGGGGCTAATCTGATTGGTCCGAACATCTGTCACTCACTGTTACAATGAGTGATGGGATTGACTATGTCACAAGGACCTCCAAAGGTCCTCAAGCAGAAATACCATAGAGTTCACTTAACCACGTGACCCGCAGGTCCTGCTACGCTATAGACAGGTAATTAACTATTTATAGGGCATTTATATAATATTTACATGCTTCCTAAGTAAGCTATTGGAGCAATAACTATCTGGATGAGAGGTGACTAGGGGTGAACTAGACAATGGGGACCCTGACGTCCTAGGGACTCCGGCTAAGGGGACCCACACACGCAGGTACCGGATAGGATATGGTGACGGGACACCACGCTTGGATGTACCTATGCGGTATGCACTGATGAGGGCAGTAATATGCCTAACTGTATTTTTGTAAAACACCAGCCGGTGGATACTATTGTTTGGACTTTGACAGTTTGGAGCACCTTGACAGATTAACAGGTACTAAATGGTACAATACTTGGATGTACCTATGCGGTATGCACTGATGAGGGCAGTAATATGGCTAACTATACGTAGAAAAAAATCTGTATTTTTGTAAAACACCAGCCGGTGGATACTATTGTTTGGACATTGATGGTGCAATGCTCAATAACGTGAATAGGAGGTTTAGCTATCAATGATCCTTCTCAGTGTAACAGCAAAGCACTCTGCACTCCTGTCTTTCCCTAATGCTGATGTGACTAGCAGTTGCAGTGTACCGCTGAGGTATGAGCTATTCACACACACGTAGTCCCGTCCTCTCCATCTGAGTGCACACATGAAATGAAGAGAGGCAAGATGGCCGCCGATTATATAGGGGCTGTGACATCACAGGGGTCAGTGAACACTGATAGGCTGCATCTCACATGTGATTCAGGGTCAGCCCGCCTACCTTAATTCCCGCCGCTGTTTCCCGCCCTCCCATAATCCCCTGCCCCATGTACTCACATGTGGATCCGCAATCTTAGGTCTCCAATAGCCTGGAACGCTGTAAAATGAAGTTTAATGAAGCGATTCGCATGATCGAATTGCGGCGATATTCGCATTCGTTGGGAATCAAATTTTTATGAAATTCGTAACGAATTCGGGTTCGTCAACTTCGATACGCTCATCTCTGATGAACACCCTAGGGTAGAAGACTAAATTTTTAATGCTTCATTCCAAATCATTTATATATACACTTTCACCTTGTCTGTTTTACTTTACCATTTATTTTATTACGTATACAAATATAGAAATATCTACATACAACATGTCGCAATAACATTTCCAATGTCAAATATACTGTTTCCACTTACCATTAGTAGAATTTCCCACCTGTTTCACATATCCCATTTGTGCTAATTGGATGTGACACCTTCTAACAGGGGAGGAGTCACTGGTATATATTCCACCAAATGATCCCCAGAGACATTACATATGTTTAGCTGCTGAAGAAAGGTCCTAAGGAGGACCTGAAACGCGTTCAGGTTCAACCACAAACAATCCAAGTGCCACATCAACCTTTTCCACAAGAATACAACGGAGAACCGCTGCAGTATCCACGGACTGAGCCCACTGCTGCCGCTGCTCATCTGAGACGGCCGAGTCTCTAGCAGCGCACCCTCTACCCAGGGACTGGGACTCGTCCGGCGATCAGCGCAATCTACAGAAGGTATTCATTCTGACTACACCTTTAAAGCGCTGTTCTTATTGTAACACTGCCGCTGCACAATTGGGAGATAGCTTTGTCTCCAACAGCGAGCCCTCTGCATAGAGGAACCATAACTGATTTAATGAGCCATTCGCAGTTTCACTGTTTTACATTCTAAAGTCAATTGATACAATTGCCACTAACTAACTTTGCAGAAATCGCTGCATTCTTTATTCAAGGCATTTACTATTTATTCTAACTGGATACAAAATAATTGTGGAAATAGCGAACAAAGACTATCAGAGAAATCACAGCTGTTACGCCTAGCGCTCCGGGTCCCCGCTCCTCCCCGGAGCGCTCACGGCGTCTCTCTCCCTGCAGCGCCCCGGTCGGTCCCGCTGACCGGGAGTGCTGCACTGTCATGGCCGTCGGGGATGCGATTCGCACAGCGGGACGCGCCCGCTCGCGAATCGCATCCCAGGTCACTTACCCGTCCCGGTCTCCTGCTGTCATGTGCTGGCGCGCGCGGCTCCGCTCTCTAGGGCGCGCGCGCGCCAGCTCTCTGAGACTTAAAGGGCCAGTGCACCAATGATTGGTGCCTGGCCCAATTAGCTTAATTGGCTTCCACCTGCTCCCAGACTATATCTGCTCACTGCCCCTGCACTCCCTTGCCGGATCTTGTTGCCTTGTGCCAGTGAAAGCGTTTAGTGTGTCCAAAGCCTGTGTTACCTGAACCCTTGCTATCCATCTTGACTACGAACCTTGCCGCCTGCCCCCGACCTTCTGCTACGTCTGACCTTGCCTCTGCCTAGTCCTTCTGTCCCACGCCTTCTCAGCAGTCAGCGAGGTAGAGCCGTTGCTAGTGGATACGACCTGGTTGCTACTGCCGCAGCAAGACCATCCCGCTTTGCGGCGGGCTCTGGTGAACACCAGTAGCCTCTTAGAACCGATCCACTAGCACGGTCCACGCCAATCCCTCGCTGACACAGAGGATCCACTACCTGGAAGCCGAATCGTGACAGTAGATCCGGCCATGGATCCCGCTGAGGTGCCGCTGCCAAGTCTCGCTGACCTTACCACGGTGGTCGCTCAGCAATCGCAGCAAATTGCCCAACAAGGACAGCAGCTGTCGCAGTTGACCGCCACGTTACAGCAACTTCTGCCTCTGCTACAGCAGCAACCATCTCCTCCGCCAGCTCCTGCACCTCCTCCGCAGCGAGTGGCCGCTCCTAGCCTCCGCTTGTCCCTGCCGGACAAATTTGATGGGGACTCTAAACTCTGCCGTGGATTTTTGTCTCAGTGTTCCCTGCATATGGAGATGTTGTCGGACTTGTTTCCTACAGAACGGTCTAAGGTGGCGTTCGTAGTAAGCCTTCTTTCAGGAAAGGCCTTGTCTTGGGCCACACCGCTCTGGGACCGCAATGATCCTGCCACAGCCACAGTCCAGTCCTTCTTCGCTGAAGTCCGGAGTGTCTTCGAGGAGCCAGCCCGAGCTTCTTCTGCCGAGACTGCCCTGTTGAACCTGGTCCAGGGTAATTCTTCAGTGGGAGAGTACGCCATCCAATTTCGTACTCTTGCTTCCGAGTTATCATGGAATAACGAGGCTCTCTGCGCGACCTTTAAAAAAGGCCTATCCAGTCGCATCAAGGATGTGCTGGCCGCACGAGAGATTCCTGCCAACCTGCAAGAACTCATCCATTTGGCTACCCGCATTGACATGCGTTTTTCTGAGCGACACCAAGAGCTCCGCCAGGAAAAAGACTTAGATCTCTGGGCACCTCTCCCACAGTATCCGTTGCAATCTACGCCTGGGCCTCCCGCCGAGGAGGCCATGCAAGTGGATCGGTCTCGCCTGACCCAGGAAGAGAGGAATCGCCGTAGGGAAGAAAATCTCTGTCTTTACTGTGCCAGTACCGAGCATTTCTTGGTGGATTGCCCTATCCGTCCTCCACGTCTGGGAAACGCACGCACGCACCCAGCTCACGTGGGTGTGGCGTCTCTTGGTTCTAAGTCTGCTTCTCCACGTCTCACGGTGCCCGTGCGGATTTCTCCTTCAGCCAACTCCTCCCTCTCAGCCGTGGCCTGCTTGGACTCTGGTGCCTCTGGGAATTTTATTTTGGAGTCGTTTGTGAATAAATTCAGCATCCCGGTGACCCGTCTCGTCAAGCCGCTCTACATTTCCGCGGTCAACGGAGTCAGATTGGATTGCACCGTGCGTTACCGCACAGAACCCCTCCTGATGTCTATTGGACCCCACCACGAAAGGATTGAGTTATTCGTCCTCCCCAACTGTACCTCTGAGGTCCTCCTCGGTCTGCCATGGCTCCGGCTTCATTCTCCCACCCTTGATTGGACCACAGGGGAGATCAAGAACTGGGACTCTGCCTGCCATAGGAAGTGCCTCTCCCCCCCCTCCCAGTCCCGTCAGGCAAGCCTCAGTGCCTCCTCATGGCCCCCGTCCTGGTGACACACTACCCCGCGCCAGGCTTTGCCCTCTGCCCTCCCTCCCCATTCCCACTCCTGCTGTACTGCCTGCCGTTGAGGAAACCCTCCATCCTTTCCCGGTGTCCTCATCCCAGGGGAGGCAGTTACCGGACAAAGAAAAGGGGAGACCTAAGGGGGGGGGTACTGTTACGCCTAGCGCTCCGGGTCCCCGCTCCTCCCCGGAGCGCTCACGGCGTCTCTCTCCCTGCAGCGCCCCGGTCGGTCCCGCTGACCGGGAGCGCTGCACTGTCATGGCCGTCGGGGATGCGATTCGCACAGCGGGACGCGCCCGCTCGCGAATCGCATCCCAGGTCACTTACCCGTCCCGGTCTCCTGCTGTCATGTGCTGGCGCGCGCGGCTCCGCTCTCTAGGGCGCGCGCGCGCCAGCTCTCTGAGACTTAAAGGGCCAGTGCACCAATGATTGGTGCCTGGCCCAATTAGCTTAATTGGCTTCCACCTGCTCCCAGACTATATCTGCTCACTGCCCCTGCACTCCCTTGCCGGATCTTGTTGCCTTGTGCCAGTGAAAGCGTTTAGTGTGTCCAAAGCCTGTGTTACCTGAACCCTTGCTATCCATCTTGACTACGAACCTTGCCGCCTGCCCCCGACCTTCTGCTACGTCTGACCTTGCCTCTGCCTAGTCCTTCTGTCCCACGCCTTCTCAGCAGTCAGCGAGGTAGAGCCGTTGCTAGTGGATACGACCTGGTTGCTACTGCCGCAGCAAGACCATCCCGCTTTGCGGCGGGCTCTGGTGAACACCAGTAGCCTCTTAGAACCGATCCACTAGCACGGTCCACGCCAATCCCTCGCTGACACAGAGGATCCACTACCTGGAAGCCGAATCGTGACAACAGCATTTTTTTTACAAATCGCTAAACCGTTGCTTTAATTCCTATAGATGTGTGGACACTTATTTGAAGGATTATTTTATGTGTTTTAAAAGCCATATCTTATTGTAATAACCCGTTTTATTTGCCATGATTTTAATGTTATTGTATTAACCATTGAACAACCATTTTGTGTTTATGTTGATTTACAAGGGCCCTGTAATTCACAGTTCTCAAGTATACTAACTTTATACATTATATACTGAAATTAACATACGTTATCCTGATATTCACGACTCTGAGCCCCAATTTAAATTTCTGTATTCTGTTTGGGAATTAAGTTGGGATGCCAACAAAGAATGTGCCTTATTAGCATTCACGTAATGTCTATGTTTAGAGTAAGAAATCAATTTTTCAGCTCCACTTATGGCCAAATCTTTTAATTGTTCACGAGTATAAGTGATACGCTGTAAAGTATTAATATTTAATGAACGGACATTTTAAGTGATTTAAGTTTATTTTTGAATTCTTTGGAACATCTAAGGGATTATTTCTTAATATGTGTAGACAGTTTTATGCAATAGCCCCTAAATACAGCCTTGTGGGCTTCCCATATTGTAGAGAACGAAGATACTGACCCCAGGTTCTGTTCAAAGTATTCCTTAAGACATGTTGCAAGGCTCTCTCTGTGTATTTTTTTTTACTCATTTAGTCTCCACTGGCAAGATCTGCGTGGAGAATTAGGATCTAAGAGATCCTAGGTCAGTGTAGCGTGATCAGACCAAGTTATAGAGTGTATGGTGGATGTTTTCATCCATCTCAAGGCTGGGAGATTGCCCAGGAACATATCTATCCTGGAATGGGTAGTATGGGGAGGAGAGTAAAAAGTGTATTCCTTACTATTTTGGTTGGAGATTTTCCATAAGTCAAATAATGTTTTCTAATCAGTTGTTCTCTCATTTGGGATGATAAACGTTTCGAGGAAGGAGAAGGTTCAGGGTGTGTGACGGAAGTTCTATCCATGGAAGTAGAGAATGGTAGATTAAAGTCCACTCCTATTAATAGTGTGGTAGGTTTAAGTTTATCGATTTTGGAAAGAACTCTCGTATTAAAGGGAATCTGGGAATTGTTAGGGGTATATATATTGCAGATTGTTATGGGAACATTTGCTAATGTACCTGATATTATAATATATCTACCATTTGGGTCGATTATTGTGGATGTTGTTTACAAGGGACAGGAGCATGATATCAGGTTGGTGACTCCACCTCTCCGCCTGTCTTGGTTTGCTATATGTACCTCTGGGAAGAATTTAAGAGTGAATTTAAAGGATCCCGAGCTGTCATGGTGGGTTTCTTGGATGAACGCAATGTCAACTTTCTGTGAACGTAGCTTTTTAAGTAAGAGTCTCTGCTTGACATCGGAGTTCAATCACTTAACATTAAAGGACATCAAACACACCATGACAGTGACTGGTACGGTATGTGTGTATTTAGCGATATCCTACCGGATTCCAAAAAGAGATCGATGAGAAGGTATCCCAACGTTTGGCTCTAGGGGACAGTATTTGTCAGAGTGGGTCAAGAATGATGATGTATGATGATGATGTTCTGGTGTCTAGGCGGCACTGTGATCCTCGAGGCATAGCCAGGTAAAACAAAGAAAGAGAAACAAGAAAGTTAGTTAAAAAACAAGATTATAAAACAAAGTAACTACATATAGAAATATCTTTTGGTTCACTCTAAATGGGGACTCAGTCCCGTTTAGGAAATAATGGGAGCCAATTGTCAGTATCCACCCCTATAACAAAAAGGATGCTAAAGGAGGAAAAGTGACTCTCCATAATCGGGGGAAGAAGCAATAAGCCAAAGGAGACTGTTACGCCGAGCGCTCCGGGTCCCTGCTCTTCCCCGGAGCACTCGCGGCGTCTCTCTCTCTGCAGCACCCCGGTCAGACCCGCTGACCGGGAGCGCTGCACTGACATTGCCGGCGGGGATGCGATTCGCATAGCGGGACGCGCCCGCTCGCGAATCGCATCCCAAGTCACTCACCTGTCCCGGCCCCCGACTGTCATGTCCTGGCGTGCGCGGCTCCGCTCCTTAGGGCGCGCGCGCGCCAGCTCTCTAAGATTTAAAGGGCCAGTGCACCAATGATTGGTGCCTGGCCCAATCAGCCTAATTAGCTTCCACCTGCTCCCTGGCTATATTACCTCACTTCCCCTGCACTTCCTTGCCGGATCTTGTTGCCTTGTGCCAGTGAAAGCGTTTAGTGTTGTCCAAAGCCTGTGTTCCAGATCTTCTGCTATCCACATTGACTACGAACCTTGCCGCCTGCCCCGACCTTCTGCTACGTCTGACCTTGCCTCTACCTAGTCCTTCTGTCCCACGCCTTCTCAGCAGTCAGCGCGGTTGAGCCGTTGCCGGTGGATATGACCTGGTTGCTACTGCCGCCGCAAGACCATCCCACTTTGCGGCGGGCTCTGGTGAATACCAGTAGCATCTTAGAACCGGTCCACCGACACGGTCCACGCCAATCACTCGCTGACACAGAGGATCCACATCCAGCTAGCCAAATCGTGACAGAGACTAATATCCCAAGCCAATTCCCTGCTGGAACATGTATTTAACCATAAATAAAGAATCAAAAAATAGTTGTAATAAACAATATTCGTTTTTTATCAACTGAACTGAGTTAGTGGTCTTAATGTAGTTAACTAGTAAATATTTAGCCCTGTAAAAGCCCTACTAGACTGTGAAAATTTTGTAACTTTAAATTCTGCCTCTCTAAGGTACATGATTTAGTCACAGTCAGCCAGGAATGTCTTGTGAGGACGGACTACGGGAGTCCGGATCTTGAGGCTGATGGTTGCATCTTTGTCTCGGAGAGACCTTTGCCCACACCGCTGCAGGGGATGGAGGGGATGGAGGGGGAGTGAACAATTTCCAGTTAGGCAATTTTGGGACAGGAAATTCCATAGTTTCACAAAACATTGTCAAGTCCTGTGTGGATCTCAATGTTGCATTTTTCCCGTGGAATCAAAGGGTGCAGCATTCCAGGCAGGGGAGGCAGATAGAGTTCGTTTAGCCTGATGAGATGAGTTTTTTTGGTTTTCTCTTTTCCTTTGGATCTAGATAGAGAGATGTGACAGGAGGTATAGGATCTCCTCTGTTTTCAGATCGTTTAGAAGTATTGGAGCCACTGTCTGGAGCAGTCATAGCTTGATCTATTACTGAAGATTGGGAGTCTCCCAAATCTATGTCTGGTTCTGATGATTTCTGAGCTGGGTAAGGGTGTTAGATTAAGATTTGTTCTTCTGATAGGAGATGTTGGCACGCTATGTAAAAGGCAAGGGGAATTGTGGGTTACAGTTGTGTTTCTCCTGGAGTAAGAAGAAATTAGCTGGTACTTTCTTTTTATTCTGTCCCCTCATGTACTTTGAAATTTAAAAAATGTAGACAGGTCCCAGGGTTCTAGGGCAGAGAGTATCACGTATTTTAAGGTGTAATAACACTATACGGCATTAGATGGCAGTCAACTGACACTTTATCTAGAATATAATGGAGTAGATGATATTTCAGCCTCAAGTCACACCTAAAATTGCACTTGTTTAGATGTATAATGTCCAGGCCAGAGGATCTGTTCAAATAGGGTTATTACAGAAAATGACCCTCTAGGTGTAGTGGATCTTCTGATTTTATGATGAATCTGTTAATTATATAGTTCGCTGCGTTTAGTAAAACAGATATCTTTATATTCAATATATGCAGGTGGAAACTAGGGGATGTGTTATTTGTATAGCTTTCCAACTTCAGTGCAATATCTTCTTGACTCCCAGCTTTTGTCGCAGTTTTAAACAGGATGGAGAGGGTAAATGAGAGCTGAGTATAGCTGTGCTTCCTATAATTCTGAAGCTGGAGGCACCAGTATTTCAGTTGGAAACCTCAGTAGTGTAGTTCAAATACAAATAGAATATAGAAAAGTTTGAGGTATTGAGTGGAATACAGAGGTCTTGGCAAAGGTCTCTGCGGTTATAGGCTATGAAGAGAGTTATGGAGAGCTTGTGCAGGAACTGCTGCGCACGTGTCTCCTCTTCAGATTAAAATGGCTGCTGCCTTTCAGGGTGATTTGGGGTACTGCAGTAAGTTATTGACCCACTTGCAAGACCGGAGTTCATGCAGAAGTAAGGAGAGGAGTGTGGCTGTCCAGGAGTGATCTGGGTCCCCCACTGTATACTGCCGGATCCCCCCCCAGTATGGGCACGTGGAATGAGTGGGGAGTTGTGTGCCACTTCGCAAACATGATCCGGGGCACTGCAGCTGTTCACTGGCACCCCCAGCCGGAGCTTAGGAGGAGGTAAGGGGATGTGGGTCTGTACCTCCTTTAGGCCTCTGGTGCAGTCAGGAGCCTCCCTGCAGCCACCGCCAGTCTCTGTGTGAAGCGCTGTTGGCTGCATCACTCCCCAGCCTGGACACGTGAAGGGAGCAAGGAGCTGTGCGCCGCCGTGCAGTGATGTTCCAGGGCACTGCAGCTGTCCGCTGGTACCCATAAACGGAGCTCAGGAGGAGGCAAGGGGATGCGGGTCCGTACCTCCTTCAGCCCGCCGACGTATACAGGAGCCTCCTCGCAGCCGCTGCCGGTCACTATGTGAAGCGCTGTTGGCGCGTGTGCAGTGGTTATTCACGCCGCATGCCCAGTCTGCAGTGAGGGTCGCTGTAGAAGTCTGGAGTTGTCTGGATATGGGGAGCAGGAGATTTCGGTCAGCACCTGTGGAACCAGGGAGATCCAGGCAGCAAGGTCTGTGGGTTATATATGGATTTAGGGCTAATACAGGGCAGATAACCACTCTTTATTCCGGCAGTGGAACAGAGCACAGGAGACTTGCGACTCACTCCATCCGCTGCAGGCCACGCCCCCGTCTAATTTTATTTTGAATGCTATCTCATTTATTTTACAGCAAAACATTTTTTGTTTAAATGACGTTATTTACCAACAGATGCATGACTGCGCGATGGGGACTCAATTTGCCCCAAGTTACGCAAATCTCTACATGGGGCACTTCGAGTCTCTATACATCGTGGACCTGCACGTTTTATATTATAAACGTTTCACAGATGACCTGTTTACTGTCTGGAGTGGCACTAAAAATCATGCTCTTTCTTTTGTGGAATTTATTAATTGCAGTGATTGGGGTTTGAAATGTACTCCTAATTTTTCTAAGAATAGAATGTTTTTTTTTTATCTTTATTTGTGGCAAATCTATATTAAAAATGGCTATTTCTGGCCTACAGAGAGCCTCAATAGGGGTGTAGAACACTTTGCTGTGTTCTAACACACATATGGAGTATGCTGGGGTAGTAAAATAATACTGTTATTCAGAATAACAAGCAGATTACCGTCATCGCTTTTAGAATCACAGAGCGGCACAATGACAGAGCCTGGAGGTGGCATCAGTATGAGGAGACCATATAGTGGCTGAATGACACAGCGTGGAGGTGGTGGCAGCATGAGGAGACCATATAGTGGCTGAATGACACAGCGTGGAGGTGTTGGCAGCATGAGGAGACCATATAGTGGCTGAATGACACAGTGTGGAAGAGTTGGCAGCATGAGAATACCATATAGTGGCTGAATGACACAGCGTGGAGGTGTTGGCAGCAAGAGGAGACCATATAGTGGCTGAATGACACAGCTTGGATGAGGCTGAAGCAGGAGGAGACCATATAGTGGCTGAATGACACAGCATTGAGGTGGTGGCAGCATGAGGAGACCATAGAGTGGCTGAATGACACAGCGTGGAGGTGTTGGCATCATGAGGAGACCATATAGTGGCTGAATGACACAGCGTGGAAGTGTTGGCAGCATGGGGAGACCATATAGTGGCTGAATGACACAGCATGGAGGTGGTAGCAGCATGAGGAGACCATATAGTAACTGAATGACACAGCCTGGAGGTGTTGGCAGCATGAGGAGACCATACAGTGGTTGAATGACACAGCATGGTGGTGTTGGCAGCATGAGGAGACCATATAGTGGCTGAATGACAGAGCCTGGAGTTGGCAGCAGCATGAGTAGACACTAGGCCTTCACAATCCCAAAGATAAAAAAATGAATTCAGAAATGTAAACCGAAGATTTTGGATAGCTAGTGCTACCTACCATAACAAAATTTTTATACCCAGGCCCAGCAGCAGTGTCAGTAAACCATATATTGGTTTAAGCATGAGGAGACCATTGAAATGTATGATTTTTTTTATTTAAATTTAAGATTTTGAAATTCAAATTAATGATTTTGAAATCGAACTTTTAACTCCCAAATTTTAGTGTCCTGGACCCCGGCGTTTGGGTACAAAGGGCTAAATCTAACAAGCCCCCACAGGGCTCCTATGGCCGTGAGATGTAGGCGCAATGTCTCTATTGCCCTGACCAGCCATTGTTTCCAACACTTTTTGCCAAGGCAAACCATGTGAATAACAGCGTGACACCGCCATGCCCTGTACATATGGTATGCTGATTTGCCACTGAGACTTGTCCGGGCAGTGGAGGCTGAGGACATGTTGGAGGATGAGGAGGTGGAGTCGAACCCAGGGGAGACCACCTGCTTCGCGTCCGCCTACCTTTCCGGGAGGCAGTGGAACAGGGGTTCCTGGAGACGGCGCCAGTAGAAGTCAATTAGTGCAGACTGTAGGTGGGAAAATAAGCTACTCGGCAGTGTGGCAGTTTTTCATCAGGCATCCGGAGGAGGTTCACGTAGCCACATGCAAGATATGTCGGCAGAAGGTGAATCGTGGCCAGGGTCCCAATGACGGCACCACGGCTCTGCGTCAACACATGCTTCACCACCATAAAGCGTCCTGGGAGAACCGTGGCTCTGATGTAATGGTCCAGTCTGCTTCCTCACCCAGTGGCCATCCGCTCCCTCCTTCATCCAGCCAGGGCTCCACCACCTCAGCCGAAGGGAGCTGTGTGTCAAACCCTCCTTCTGTCGCTCCAGATGCTCCTGCTTCTCCCGGTTTTAGTCAGCCATTCTACCAACAATCCATCGGCGAAGCCATGTCCAAGAGACAACAGTATGCGCCCACTCATCCAATGGCGCAGAAGTTGAATGTGCTCCTGTCTAAGTTGCTGGTGCTGCAGTCCCACCCTTTTCAAGTGGTGGACTCTGCACCTTTAAGAGAATTGATGGCTTGTGCCGAGCCAAGGTGGAGAGTCCCAAGCCGTCATTTCTTACGAAGAAGGCAGTACCAGCCTTGCATAAGTTTGTACAAGAGAAGGTGGGCCAGTCCTTGAGCCTGTCGGTGTGTTCAAAAGTGCACGGCAACACAGACGTGTGGAGCTGTAACTAGGAGCAGGGACAATACTTGTCTTTTACGGCCCACTGGGTAAATGTGGTTCCTCCACAGCCACAATAGCACCACTTCCTCCTCCACGCTCTCGCTCTCAGGCAGTTGGTCCTGTGACAGTGTGCGACTCCGCCTCCTCATCTTCCACCTTGTCCTCGGCCTCCACTGCACGTAAAAATCTAGGTGGCACTTCATCATACCATGCTTGTAGGGCACGGCGGTGTCACGCTGTTCTTCACATGGTTTGCCTTGGCGAACGGAGTCACACAGGGGTGGAACTGCTAAAATTCATTCGTCAAGAATTCCAAGTATGGCTTACTCCATGAAATCTGGAAATAGGAACCATGGTGACAGTCAACAGTAAGAACATTGTGTTAGCGCTGCGACAAGGAAGTGTAAAACATGCGCCCTGCAGGGCACACGTGTTGAATCTGGTTGTCAAGCACTTCCTGAAGTCTTCACCCCATTTGCAAAACATCCTTATAATGGCAAGGAAACTATGCATGCACTTCAGCCATTCGTACACCGCAAAGCACACCCTCCTTGAGCTGCAGCGTCAGAACGGTATCCCACAACATAGTCTTATTTGTGACGTTGCCACACGTTGGAATTTCACCCTCCATATGTTCGACAGACTATACAAACAAAGAAAAGCCATCACCGATTTCTTGATGATCCAAGCAGATAGGAGTACTCCCCTATGTAACTTCAATGTGAACCAGTGGCAGCTCATACATGACACTTGCCGTTTGCTGAGGCCCTTTGAGGAAACCACATTATTTGTAAGTTGTCTGGATTACGGCATGAACGACGTAATTCCACTCCTACATTTCCTACAACAAATGATTGAAATGATGGCTGGTCACGGCAATGGAGACGTTGCACCTACATCTCAAGGAAGGCTACAAGAGCCTTGTGGAGGCTGAACTGGAGGAGGATGAGGGGCAAAGTGGAGCACAGTTTTGGTTGGATGAGATGGGCGGTGTTTCTAGTCATCAGACAGGAGAGGAGGAGCAGGAGCAGTCAGAGGAGCTAGAGGGTTATGAGGAAGGCCAGACAGAGGACCCAGACACACCATGGCAGTATGCAGTGGAGATGGAGGCAGGTAGTCCCTCCGAGTCACTGGCGCAAATGGCACGATGCATGCTCAGTTGCTTGCGTAGTGACCCCCGAATTGTCAAAATTCATCAGCGGGATGACTTCTGACCTACTACAGAGAGTAGTGAGTAGTAGTACTCGCTGATGAGTAGCTTTCTTCACCCGCATAGTGAAGCAACTCATCAGCAGCAGGTAGACATGGAGCAGGACCTGAACCAGCAGGTGGTAGAATACCTTGACATGGCCATGCCAACAAACATTGAAGATCCGCTGGACTTCTGGGCAGCCAAACTTGATTTATGGCCGCAACTAGCAGAGTTTGCCCTGGAAAAGCTGTCCTGCCCGGCCAGTAGTGTGCCATCAGAGCGGCTGTTTAGTGCGGCCGGGCCACAGTCACCCCAAGGCGAACTTTTCTGTCCACGAAAAATGTGGAGAGACTGACCTTTGTGAAGATGAATCAGGGATTGATCAGCCAGGATTTCCAGCCACCAATGCCAGATGCCTCAGAGTAGATTGACCATGCTGCTACACCAACACTTCACAATTATGGTTATGAAACCCGCTTGGGTTATCATTTAGGGTTATGAAACCCTCTTGGCTACTGCGAATGCCTGCTCCTGACTCATCCTGTTTCTTTCAGGAACTACTTGCCCCACTGATGCTTCGCGCCTTGTGCCTTTAATTTTTGGAAGTTTAGCAGTAGCTAAATAGGTGCTTAATGCGAATTTCAACATTGATCTTTAAATGTAAGGAGTTATGAAACCCTCTTGGGTTCTGCGAATGCCTGCTCCTGACTCATCCTGTGTCTCTTTCAGGAACTACTTTCCTTACTGATGCTTCAGGCCTTGGGCCTTTAATTTTTGGATGTTTAGCAGTAGCTAAATACATGCTCAATGCAAATGTCCACCTTAATCTTCAAATGTAAGGGGTTATGAAACCCTCTTGGGTACTGCGAATGCCTGCTCCTGACTCATCCTGTGTCTCTTTCAGGAACTACTTGCCCCACTGATGCTTCGGGCCGTGGGACTTTAATTTTCTGATGTTTAGCAGTAGCTAACTACATGCTTAATGCAAATTTCAACATTGATCTTGCAATGTAAAGGGGTTATGAAACCCTCACGTGTACTGCTGATTCCTGCTCCTGTGTCTTTCAGGAATTACTCCGCTTACTGATGCTTCTGGGTTTAGGCCTTACATTTTTGTATGGTAGCACTACCTAACATGCATCTTCAATAGAGATTTCAAAGTTCATCTTTTAATTTTAGGGTTTGTGAACCCCTCTTGTGTACTCATGCTGCTTCCTGCTCCACTCTGTCAGCCCGTTGGTCCTGTGACAGTGTGCGACTCCGCCTCCACATCCTCCACTGTGTCCTAAGCCTCCACTTCCCGGAAAAGTCTCAGTGGCCCTTCAACATACCATGTGCAGGGCACGGCGGTGTCACGCTGTTCTTCACATGGTTTGCCTTGGCGAAAAGTCTTGGAAACAATGGCCAGTCAGGGCAATGGAGACGTTGCGCTTACATCTCACGGCCACATGAGCCCTGTGGGGGCTTGTTAGATTTGGTCCTTTGTACCCACACGCTGGGGTCCGGGACACTCAAACTTTGATTTAAATTTCAAATAAAAAATCAGATATTTCAATGGTCTCCTTATGCTTCAGCCATCTCCAGGCTGTGTCATTCAGGCAATATATGGTTTACTGATGCTGCTGCTGGGTCTGGATCTGGGAATTAAAATTTTATCATAGGTAGCACCCGCTATCCAAAATCCTTCTTCAGAAATTTCAAAAATTGTTGTGTTTTATTTTTGGGATTGTGAAGCCCTGGTGGGTGAGTACTAGTGCATCAGCCAACTCCAGGCTGTGTCATTCAGGCAATATATGGTTTACTGATGCCGCTGCTGGGCCTGGGTCTGGGAAATTCAAATTTTATCATAGGTAGCACCCGCTATCCAAAATCTTCTTAAAAAATTTCAAAAATTGTTTTGTTTTATTTTAGGGATTATGAAGACCTGGTGTGTACTCATGCCTCAGCCAACTCCAGGCTGTGTCATTCAGGCAATATATGGTTTACTGATGCCGCTGCTGGGCCTGGGTCTGGGAAATTAAAATTTTATCATAGGTAGCACCCACTGTTCAAAATCTTCTTCAAAAATTTCAAAAATTGTGGTGTTTTTTCTTAGGGATTGTGAAGCCCTGGTGTGTACCCATGCATCAGCCAACTCCAGGCTGTGTCATTTAGGCAATATATAGTTTACTGATGCCACTGCTGGGCCTGGGTCTGGGAAATTCTAATTTTATCATACGTAGCATCAGCTATCCAAAATCTTCGGTTTAAATTTCTAAATTCATCTTTTAATCTTAGGGATTGTGAAGGCCTAGTGCCTACTCATGCTGCCAACACCTCCACGCTGTGTCATTCAGCCACTATATGGTCTCCTCATGCTGCCAACACCTTCAGGATGTGTCATTCAGCCACTATATGGTCTCCTTAGGCTGCCAACAACTCCACGCTGTGCCATTCAGCCACTATATGGTCTCCTCATGCTGCCATCACCTCCACGCTGTGTCATTAAGCCACTATATGGTGTCCTCATGCTGCCAACACCTCCACACTTTGTCATTCAGCCACTTTATGGTGTCCTCATGCTTCAGCCTCATCCAAGCTGTGTCATTCAGCCACTATATGGTCTCCTCATGCTGCCAACACCTCCACGTTATATCATTCAGCCACTATATGGTGTTCTCATGCTTCAGTCTCATCCAAGCGGTGTCATTCAGCCACTATATGGTCTCCTCACACAGATGCCACCTCCAGGCTCTGTCATTGTGCCTGTACCCTAAAAACACTACACTAACACTAACCTAAAATAAAAAGTAAAAAACACTACATATACACATACCCCTACACAGCCCCCCTCCCCCAAAAAAATGAAAAACGTCTGGTACGCTACTGTTTCCAAAACGGAGCCTCCAGCTGTTGCAAAATAATAACTCCCAGTATTGCCGGACAGCCATTGACTGTCCAGGCATGCTGGGAGTTTTGCAACAGCTGGATTCACCCTGTTTGGGAATCATTGGCATAGAATACCCCTATGTCCACCCCTATGCAAATCCCTAATTCAGGCCTCAAATGCGCATGGCGCTCTCTCACTTTGGAGCCCTGTCGTATTTCAGGGCAACAGTTTTGGGACACATATGGGGTATCGCCGTACTCGGGAGAAATTGCCTTACAAATTTTGGGGGGCTTTTTCTTCTTTAACCCCTTATGAAAAGGTGAAGTTGGGGTCTACACCAGCATGTTAGTGTAAAAAAATAAATTTTTTACACTGACATGCTGGTGTTGCCCTATACTTTTCATTTTCACAAGAGGTAAAAGGGAAAAAAGACCCCCAAAATTTGTAACGCAATTTCTCCCGACTACGGAGATACCCCATATGTGGGCGCAAAGTGCTCTGGGGGTGCACAACAAGGCCCAGAAGGGAGAGTGCACCATGTACATTTGAGGTGATTTGCACAGGGGTGGCTGATTGTTCCAGCAGTTCTGACAAACGCAAAACAATAAATATCCATATGTGACCCCATTTTGGAAACTACACCCCTCACGGAATTTAATAAGGGGTGCAGTGAGCATTTACACCCCACTGGTGTATGACAGATTTTTGGAACAGTGGTCTGTGAAAATGAAAAATAAAATTTTTGATTTGCACAGTCCACTGTTTCAAATATCTGTCAAACGCCAGTGGGGTGTAAATGCTCACTGCACCCCTTATTAAATTCCATGAGGGGTATAGTTTCCAAAATGGGGTCACATGTGGGGGGGTCCACTGTTCTGGCACCATAGGGGCTTCCTAAATGTGACATGCCCCCCAAAAACCCTTTCAGAAAAACTCACTCTCCAAAATCCCATTGTTGCTCCTTCCCTTTCTGAGCCCTCTACTGCGCCCGCCGAACACTTTACATACGCATATGAGGTATTTCCTTACTCGAGAGAAATTGGGTTACAAATTTTAGGGTGATTTCTCTCCTTTTACCCCTTGTAAAAATTCAAAAATTGGGTCTACAAGAAAATGCGAGTGTAAAAAATGAAGATTTAGAATTTTCTCCTTCACTTTGCTGCTATTCCTGTGAAACACCTAAAGGGTTAAAACACTTACTGAATGTCATTTTGAATACTTTGGGGGGTGCAGTTTTTATAATGGGGTAATTTATGGGGTATTTCTAATATGAAGACCCTTAAAATCCACTTCCAACCTGAACTGGGCCCTGAAAAATTACGATTTTGAAAATCTTGAGAAAAATTGGAAAATTGCTGCGGAACTTTGAAGCCCTCTGGTGCCCTCCAAAAGTAAAAACTTGTCAATTTTTTTATGCAAACACAAAGTAGACATATTGTATATGTGAATCAATAAGTAATTTATTTGGAATATCCATTTTCCTTTCAAGCAGAGACTTTCAAAGTTAGAAAAATGCTAAATTTTCAAAATTTTCATGAAATTTTTAGATTTTTTTACCAAGAAAGGATACAAATATCAGTGAAATTTTACCAATAACATAAAGTAGAATATGTCACGAAAAAACAATCTCGGAATCAGAATGATAAGTAAAAGCATTCCAAAGTTATTAATGTTTAAAGTGACAGTGGTCAGATTTTCAAAAAATGCCCAGGTCATGAAGGTGAAAATGGGCTGGGTCATGAAGGGGTTAAAGGCCCAAGCCCAGAAGCATCATGAAGGCACGTAGTTCCTGAAAGACACAGGAGCAGTCAGGAGCAGGCATCAGCAGTACCCAAGAGGCTTTCATAACCCCTTACATTACATGATCAATTTTGAAATTTCAATTAAGCATGTATGTAGCTAGTGTAAACATCCCAAAATTAAAGGCCCCAGGCCAGAAGCATCAGTGAGGCAAGTAGTTCCTGAAAGACACAGGTTCCTGAAAGACTCAGGAGCAGGGATTCACAGTACTTAAGAGTAGAGATGTTGCAAATTGTTCGCCGGCGAACAGTTCCCGGTGAACTTAGCATGTTCGCATTCGCATCGCCAGGCGAACATATGTGAAGTTCGATTCGCCCCCTATACTTTAACATTGCGGTAAACTTTGACCCTGTGAGTCAGAGTCAGCAGACACATTACAGCCAATCAGCAGCAGTCCCTCCCTTCCAGACCCTCCTACCTCCTGCACGGATACCATTTTACTGGCATGCTGCTCCTGGAGGGACAGAGAAGCTGCTCCTGCTGTATAGCGAAAGCGATAGCTAGGTTGCTGCTTGGTGGTGTATTCAGGGTCCAGTTTACTCCTAAAGCACTAGTCTAACATCTGCTTTAAGGACAGCACCCAAAAAAGCCCTTTTTAGGGCTCAAATATCAGTCCGTGTCTTGCAACAGCTGGAGGCACCCTGGTTGGGAGGGAACAGCTGGTTAAAAGGGGTACTCCAGTGTAAAACTTAATTTCCTTCAAGCAACTAACTACAGTATTAAAAGGGCTATAAGTTCAGTCCGTGTGTCTTGAAACTGCTGGAGGCACCCTGGTTGGGGACCTCTGCTTAAAAGGGGGAACTCCGCTGGCAACCTTTTTTGCTCATTGTCACACTAGTGCAAATCACATTTGGTGTGACATTTATTTAAAAAAAAACAAAAACCTTTTTTGGCTGTGTAATACAACCAGTGCTGCATAAAGGGGGGCTCTAACTATATGCTGCCTAATATGGGGGAATCTATGTGCTGCCTAAAGGGGGGATCTAAATATGTGCTGCCTAAAGGGGGCTCTCTGTGCTGCCTAAAGGGAGGCTCTAACTATGTGCTGCTTAATATGGGGGAATCTATGTGCTGTCTAAAGGGGGGCTCTGTGTGCTGCCTAAAGGGGGGCTCTAACTATGTTCTGCCTAACATGGGGGAATCTATGTGCTGCCTAAAGGGGGGATCTAACTATGTGATGCTTCAAGGGGGGATCTAACTATGTGCTGCCTAAAAGGGGCTCTGTGTGCTGCCTAAAGGGAGGCTCTACCTATGTGCTGCCTAAAGGGGGGCTCTAACTATGTGCTGCCTAATATGGGGGAATCTATGTGCTGCCTAAAGGGAGGCTCTAACTATGTGCTGCCTAATATGGGGGAATCTATGTGCTGCCTAAAGGGGGGCTCTATGTGCTGCCTAAAGGGAGGCTCTAACTATGTGCTGCCTAATATGGGGGAATCTATGTGCTGCCTAAAGGGAGTCTCTAACTATGTGCTGCCTAATATGAGGAAATCTATGTGCTGCCTAAAGGGGGGCTCTATGTGCTGCCTAAAGGGGGGATCTAACTATGTGCTGCCAAAATGGGGCTTTATGTGCTGCCTAAAGGAAGGCTCTAACTATGTGCTGCTTAACATGATGGAATTTATGTGCTGCCTAAAGGGGGGATCTAACTATGTGCTGCCTAAAGGGGGCTCTATGTGCTGCCTAAAGGGAGGCTCTAACTATGTGCTTTCTAAAGGGGGGCTCTAACTATGTGCTGCCTAATATGGGGGAATCTATGTGCTGCCTAAAGGGGGGATCTAACTATGTGATGTCTAAAGGGGGCTCTATGTGCTGCCTAAAGGGGGCTAAAGCACGTTATTCCAAAGAATTTAGGAATAATAGGTGATTTATGCCCTTTATGGATTATACCAGACTCTGCATCAACTATGTAATTTTCCATGGGAGTTTTGCCATGAATTCCCCTCCGGCACGCCACAGTCCAGGTATTAGTCCCCTTGAAACAACTTTTAAATCACTATTGTGACCAGAAAGAGTCCCTGTGGGTTTTAAAATCCGCCTGCCCATTGAAGTCAGTGGTGGTTTGCCAGGTTCGCGAACATTTCCAACTGCTAAGTATTACCCTCTTTCCTCCTCTACCTTTGCCCCCAACTTCTATCTCTCTTAGTAACCTCCACTCTCTCTTGACTTCCATAGTCTAATCCTTTACCCTCTCATCCCAAGCACTAATTCTTTTCCACTCCACTCTATCAAGACTCATTAACCCCTTCCATCCCTGTTAACTGTATATCTCAAACTCCTATAGCCCTAGGGACAGAAAGCTGTTCTGGATTGAGTGCTTGTGTATTGGTGTGTAATTAGGTGGGCGGGTAAGATATTGCATTGGGTTAAATTGTAATGTAACCAGTATAATGTTAAAGTATTGAAGTTACCATTGTTGTATACACTGAGATACATTGATATTATACCGATATGTATATATGTTAGCTAAAGTTATATAGTGTATTAGTGAATAAACCTTTGTATTATTAACCTTGTGTTGGCAATTACTTAAACCGTACAATCTACAAAGGGAAACAAAAGTAAGTTGTTAACACTTGGAAAAGGGAGGAGGAATAGTATACAATATTTATATGTCCTATATTAGTATTATATACGTTCCTTATATCCCCTTTACCCTTGCATATATCGTTTATCAATTACCTTACATTTATCAGTGTTGAACCTCATCTGCCACTTCCCAGCCCAAACCTCCAACCTATCCAGATCTATTTGTAACAGTGCACTGTCCTCTATAGTGTTTACCACTTTACAGAGTTTAGTATCATCTGCGAAGATTGCTACTTTACTATTCAACCCCTCTACAAGGTCATTAATGAATATATTAAATAGAACAGGATACAAGACTGACCCCTGTGGTACCCCACTAGTAACAGTCACCCAATCAGAAAAAGTACCATTAATAACCACCCTCTGTTTCCTATCACTGAGCCAGTTCCTTACCCACTGGCACACATTTTCCCCCAGTCCAAGCATTCTCATTTTATGCACCAACCTTTTATGTGGCACCATATCAAATGCTGTGGAAAAATCCAGAAATACGACATCCAGTGATTGCCCCTGGTCCAGTCTGGAGCTCACCGCCTCATAAAAGCTGATCAGGTTAGTTTGACAGGACTGATCCCTCATAAAGCCATGCTGCTATGGAGTCATACATTTATTTTTTATCAAGATACTCCAAAATAGCATCCCTTAGAAAACCCTCAAACAATTTATATACAACTGATGTTAAACTAACAGGCCTATAAATCTCAGGGTCACCTTTTGACCCCTTTTTAAATATTGGCACCATATTTGCCATGCACCAGTCCTGTGGAAAAGCCCCTGTTACTACAGTGTACCTGAATATTAAAAATATTGGTCTGTCTATTACATTACTTAATTCCTTTAGAACCCGGGGGTGAATGCCATCTGGACCTGGCGATTTGTCTATTTAGATTTTTTGTAGGCGGCACTGTACTTCTTCCTGGGTTAGACAGGTGACCTGTACTCAGGAGTTTACCTTATCTCACTATGTTTCACTTGGCATTTCATTTTCCTCGGTGAATACAGTGGAGAAGAATTTGTTTAATATATTTGCTTTTGACTGATCCCTGTTTATAATTTCTTCCTCATGATTTTTTAAAGGGCCAACACTTTCATTTTTAACCTTTTTGCTATTTATACAGTTAAAAAATATTTTGGGGTAGTTTTACTCTCTTTGGCAATGAGTCTTTCTGTCTCTATTCTGTATCTGTTTTTCACATAATTTTAAATTTTTCTCTTTAGCTTTTTAATGCTTCTTCACTGCCATCCTGTTTTAGTAGTTTAAATGCTTTATTTATTGCCCCCTTAACATTTTTATTCATCCATATTGATTTTCTTTCATTTCTGACCCTTTTATTCCCATAAAGTATATACATCTTACAGTGAGAATTTAAGCTATTTTTAAAAGTCTCCCATTTCGTGTCAGTATTCTTGTTTTGAGGATATTATCCCAATTTATATTGTTAAGGGCTTCTCTGAATTTATCAGACTTTGCCTTCCTAAAGTTCAATGTTTTTGTGGCCCCTCGAGAGATTCCATTATTGAAGAACAAGCTATAATGTACTAGCACTGCTGAATTTCAGGAATAAGACTTCATCACAGATATTGTGCAACATACTTTTCCATGTTCTTCGGCTCATGATGCTTATCTGTCATTCCTTCAATAAAATAATTTGTTTCATGTGACTATGCAAAGGCCAGACAAACAGAGCAAAACATTGCTTTACTCCCATTACAATAGGTGAGCCATTTACGACTTGTTCCATCATAATAGCCTTTGTTAATATTAGATCTGGAATATCCTGTCATGGATAATATTTGAAACAAAAAAAAACAAAAAAAAAACAGCAAGTTGATTTGTATTTAGATGACCAAAATAATTGAATGATGGATCTCTGTCCTCTGTTTGACAATCTGGCATATCTACATTCACTGTCTCCTTTGGTAATTCTGTGTGCCCCAGTTCTGTATGTTCTTTAATGGACAATAGTTCTGCTGTTTCATGAAGACATTACACCAAAGCATCTTCTATAGTTATTTGTTCGGTGTCTGAGATGCTTGTTGTAGCAAAAATATATGTAGAAGCCCTGCTCAAATATGAAGCCATTCTTACTGCTCACATTTTTAAACAGATATTTAACCCCTTAAGGATGCAGCTCATTTTCACCTTAAGGACACAGGCCTTTTTTGCAAATCTGACCACTGTCGCTTTAAGCATTAATAACTCTGGGATGCTTTTACTTTTCATTCTGATTCCGAGAAAGTTTTTTTGTGACATATTCTACTTTATGTTAGTAGTAAAATTTCATTGATACTTGCATCATTTCTTGGTGAAAAATTCAAAAATTTTATGAAAAATTAGAAAATTTAGCATTTTGGTAACTTTGAAACTCTCTGCTTATAAGGAAAATGGACATCCCAAATAAAGTATATATTGATTCACATATACAATATGTCTACTTTATGTTTGCATCATTAAATTAAATAATTTTTTACACTCGCATGTTCTTGTTGACCCAGTTTTTGAATTTTTACAAGGGGTAAAAGGAGAAAAATCTTTCTAAAATTTGTAACGCAATTTCTCTCGAGTAAGGAAATACCTCATATATGTATGGCAAGTGTTCGGCAGGCGCAGTAGAGGGCTCAGAAGGGAAAGAGCGACAATGGGATTTTGGAGAGTGAGTTTTTCTGAAATGGTTTTTGGGGGGCATGTCACATTTAGGAAGCCCATATAGTGCCAGAACAGCAAGAAAACACCCACATGGCATACTATTTTGGAAACTACACCCCTCAGGGAACATAACAAGGGGTCCAGTGAGCCTTAACACCCCACAGGTGTTTGACGACTCTTCGTTAAAGTTGGGTGTGTCAATAAATTTTTTTCACTAAAAGACTGTTTTTCCCCCCAAATTTTACATGTTTACAAGGAATAATAGGAAAAAATGTCCCCCTAATTTGTAACCCCATCTCTTCTGAGTATGGAAAAACCCCATGTGTGGACGTCAAGTGCACTGCTGGCGCACTACAATGCTCAGAAGAAAAGGAGTCACATTTGGCTTTTGGAAAGCAAATTTTGCTGAAATGGTTTTTGGGGGGCCTGTCACATTTAGCAAGCCCCTATGGTGCCAGAACAGCAAAAATAAAACCCCCCATGGCATACTATTTTGGAAAATACACCCCTCAGGGAACGTAACAAGGGGTCCAGTGAGCCTTAACACCCCACAGGTGTTTGAAGACTTTTCATTAAAGTTGGATGTATAAATGAATTTTTTTTCACTAAAATGCTGTTTTTCCCCCAAAATTTTACATTTTTGCAAGGAGTAATAGGAGAAAATGTCCCCAAAATTTGTAACCCCATCTCTTCTGAGTATGGAAATACCCCATGTGTGGATGTCAAGTAGACTGCGGGTGCACTACAATGCTCAGAAGAGAAGGAGTCACATTTGGCTTTTGGAAAGCAAACTTTGCTGAAATGGTTTTTAGGGGGCCTGTCACATTTAGGAAGCCCCTATGGTGCCAGAACAGCAAAAATAAAAACCCACATGGCATACTATTTTGGAAACTACATCCCTCAAGGAACGTAACAAGGGGTACAGTGAGCCTTAACATCCCACAAGTATTTGACGACTTTTAGTTAAAGTTTGATGTGCAAAAAATTTTTTTTCACTAAAATGCGGGTTTTCCCCCAAATTTTACATTTCTACAAGGGGTAATAGGAGAAAATTCCCCCAAAATTTGTAACCCCATTTCTTCTGAATATGGAAATACCGCATGTGTGGACGTCAAGTGCTCTGCTGGCACACTACAACGCTCAGAAGCGAAGGAGTGCCATTGAGCTTTTGGAGACAGAATTTGTTTGGAATGGAAGTCAGGCTCCATGTGCATTTACAAAGCCCCCCCCCGTGGTGCCAGAAAAGTGGACCCCCCACATGTGACCGCATTATGGAAACTACACCCCTCACAAAATTCAATAAGGGGTGCAGTGAGTATTTACACCCCACTGGCATTTGACAGATCTTTGGAACAGTGGGCTGTGCAAATGAAAAATAAAATTTTCCATTTTCACGGAACACTGTTCCAAAAATCTGTCAGACACCTGTGGGGTGTAAATGCTCACTGCACCCCTTATTACATTCCGTGAGGGGTGTAGTTTCCAAAATGGGGTCACATGTGGGGGGGGAGGATCCATTGTTCTGGCACTATGGGGGCTTTGTTAACACATGTGGCCTTCAATTCCAGACAGATTTTCTTTTCAAAATTCCTTCAGCGCTCCTTCTCTTCTGAGCATTGTAGTGCGCCAGCAGAGCACTTTACATCCACATATGGGGTATATTCTTTTTCAGAAGAAATGGGGTTATACATTTTGGGGGGCTTTTTCCTATTTTCCCTTGTGAAAACGAACAATTTAGGGTAACACCAGCATTTTAGTAAAACATTTTTTTTTCATTTTCCCATCCAACTTTAACGAAAATTCGTCAAACACCTGTGGGGTGTTAAGGCTCACTATACCCCTTGTTACGTTCCATGAGGGGTGTAGTTTCCAAAAGAGGGTCACATGTGTCTATTTATTTTTTTGCGTTTATGTCAGAAATTCTGATGCATCTCACATGTGGTTCTGGGTCAGCCCGCCTACCTTCATTCCCGAAACTGTTTCCCGCCCTCCCATAATCCCCTGCCCCATGTACTCACATATGGATCCGCCATCTTAGCTCTACAATAGCCTGGAACGCTGTAAAATGGAGTTTAATGAAGCAATTCGTGCGATAGAATCGCGGCAATATTCGTATTCGTTGCAAATCGAATTTTTCATGAAATTCGTAACGAATTCGGGTTCGTCAAGTTCGATTCGCTCAACTCTAGTCAGATACGAATTTATTCGCGGCGAATTGATGTTAAAAAAGGCTATTTCTAGCCTACATACAGCCTGTATAGGGGTATAGAACACTTTGCTGTGTCCTAAAACGCATATGGAGTGTGCTGGGGTAGTGAAATAATACTGTTATTCAGAATAGCATGCAGATTACCGGCATCGCTCTTAGAATCACTGCCGCACAGCAGCACAATGACAGAGCCTGGTGGTGGCATCAGTGTCAGGAGACCATATAGTGACTGAATGACACAGCGTGGACATGTTGGCAGCAAGAGGAGACCATTTAGTGGCTGAATGGCACAGCGTGGAGTTGGCTGATGCACTAGTACACTACACACCAGGGCTTCACAATCCCCCCCCCAAAAAAACAACACAATATATGAAATTTTTGACAAAGATTTCTCATTGGTAGCACCCTCTATCCAAAAATTTGAAATTTCCAGACCCAGGCCCCACCTCTGCGGCATCAGTAACCCATATATTGCCTGTAGGACACAGCCTGGAGTTGACTGATGCACCAGTACACACCAGGGCTTCACAATCCCCCCTGCAAAATCAACACAATGAGAAATTTTTGTCAAAGATTTCTCATTGATAGCACCCGCTATCCAAAAATTTGAAATTTCCAGAACCAGGCCCCACCCCTGTGGCATCAGTAATCCATATATTGCCTGCATGACACAGCCTGAAGTTGGCTGATGCAAGAGTACACACCAGGGTTCACAATCCCCCCCCCAAAAAAACAACACGATATATGACATTTTTGTCAAAGATTTCTCATTGGTAGCACCCGCTATCCAAAAATTTGAAATTTCCAGACCCAGGCCCCACTTCTGCGGCATCAGGAACCCATATATTGCCTGAAGGACACAGCCTGGAGTTGGCTGATGCACCAGTACACACCCGGGCTTCACAATCCCCTCCAAAACACAACAACATTTTAGAAATTTTTTAAAGAAATACCTAAAGAACAAGCGCATATCCAACAGTTCACAAGACTCTATAATGCAGGACGGTGGACCACCCAAAGACTTTCTTCTCAATAAACCACACAATGTTTGACATTTTTTTACAAAAACGAATTCAATATGTGTGTAAGCGCATCTGTCTCCAAAAGATCAGATCAGCAAAGGACTTTTTTCGCCCAAAATGATGAAGGAGAGTTAATACCTGTCCGTATTTTTTATTTATTTTTTATTTTTATTAAAAAATCACACGCAACAAGCGTTCCATTGTGTAAAGATAAAATTAACAGTAAATAAAAAAAAAACACTACCCAAGAGTGTTTAATTACCCCATACATTGCACCAGGAGCAGTCAAGAGTAGGCCTCAGCAGTACCCAAGAGGCTTTAATAACCCCCTACCTTTGCACGATCAATTGCGAGATCGAGCAATACCAGGTGTGTTATGCCCTCTGATTTCCGTGGCCGCAGGTGCGCTCCACTGAACGGATTAGCGTGTCTCTATCTTTCGTGCTGGTAACCCGCTAACTCCCGGAAAGGTAAGCTGCCGCGAAGCAGGTGGTCTCCCCCGGGCACGTTTGGCTCCAGAATTACCACTACTGCCACACCACGCTGACTGCCAACCGTGCTACCGCCTTGCTGACTCAAGGGCAACCTGCAACTCTCTTCTCCCGATGATGAACCCCCTTCTCCTGAGATCGAGCAATAACAGGTGTGTTACGCCCTCAGATGTCCGGGGCCGCAGGCGCGCTTCACTGAACGAATTAGGGTGTGTCCATCTTTTTTTGTAGCACCCGCAATCCAAAAATTTTTAATTCCCAGACCCAGGCCGCACCTCTGCGGCATCAGGAACCTATTTGTTGCCTGAAGGACACAGCCTGGAGTTGGCTGATGCACCAGTACACACAGGGCTTCACAATCCGCCCCAAAATCAACAAAATTGTATATATATATTTTTTTAATTTACAAATTTGTGTAAGCAAAAGCGCATATCCAACATTTCAGAAGACTCTATAAGGCAGGACGGTGGACCACCCAAAGACTTTCTTCTCAAAAATAATGAACCACACAATTGTTGAATTAAAAAAAAAATTTTTTTAATTCCTAGACCCAGGCCCCACCTGCATCAGTAACTCATAGATTGCCTGAAAGACACATCCTGGAGTTGGCTGATGCACGAGTACACACCTGGGCTTCACAATCCACCCCAAAAAAACGCATTTTTTTTTTAAATTGTCTGACAAAATACCTTTTTGTTAAAACAAGCGCATATACAGCAGTTCAGAAGACTCTATAATGCAGGACGGTGGACCACCCAAAGACATTCTTCTATAATATAATAAACCACACAATATGTTCAATTTTTTTAAATAATTGAAATTCCAAGACCAAGGCCCCACCTCTGCTGCATCAGTAACCCATCTATTGCCTAATGGACACAGACTGGAGTTGACTAATGCACGAGTACATACTACACACCCGTCACCCGGGCTTCACGATCCACCCAGAAAAAAACGCAAAATTTTATCGAAATTATCTGACAAAATACCTTTTTTTTTTTTTAAACAAGCGCATATACAGCAGTTCAGAAGACTCTATAATGCAGGATGGTGGACCACCCAAAGACATTCTTCTATAATATAATAAACCACACAATATGTTCAATTTTTTTAAATAATTGAAATTCCAAGACCAAGGCCCCACCTCTGCTGCATCAGTAACCCATATATTGCCTAACGGACACAGACTGGAGTTGACTGATACACGAGTACACACTACACACCCGTCACCCGGGCTTCACAATCCACCCCAAAAAACCGCAACATTTTTTCGAAATTGTCTGACAAAATACCTTTTTGTTAAAACAAGCGCATATACAGCAGTTCAGAAGACTCTATAATGCAGGACGGTGGACCACCCAAAGACATTCTTCTATAATATAATAAACCACACAATATGTTAAAAAAATTTTAAATAATTGAAATTCCAAGACCAAGGCCCCACCTCTGCTGCATCAGTAACACATATATTGCCTAACGGACACAGACTGGAGTTGACTGATGCATGAGTACACACTACACACCCGTCACCCGGGCTTCACAATCCACCCCAAAAAAACGCAAAATTTTATCGAAATTGTCGGACAAAATACCTTTTTTTTTAAAAACAAGCGCATATACAGCAGTTCAGAAGACTCTATAATGCAGGATGGTGGACCACCCAAAGACATTCTTCTCAAAAGTAATAAACCACACAATGTTTGAAATTTGGTTAAACAAATAATTACATGTGTGTAAGTGCATCTGTCTCCAAAAAATCAGATGGCAAAAGGATTCTATTCGCCAAAAATGATTAAGCAGAGTTAATCCCTCTCCATCTATTTATTTATTTTTTTTCATTAAAAAATCACACGCAACAAGAGTTACATTGTGTAACGGTTAGCATTCTGCAAAATTCAATTAGTAAAATTACCAGTAAAATTACCAGTAAATTTAACAATAACACTACCCAAGAGTGTTTAATTACCCCATACTTTGCACCAGGAGCAGTCAGGAGTAGGCCTCAGCAGTACCCAAGAGGCTTTAATAACCCCTTACCTTGCACGATCAATTGCGAGATCGAGCAATAACAGGTGTGTTATGGCCTCAGATGTCCTGGGCCGCACTAGCGCTCCACTGAACAGATTGGCGTCTCACTATCTTGGACAGGTGCATGTTGCACGCTGAAACCAGTTCGTGATGGGGATCTGTGATTGCAATTATTTAATCTTAAGAGGGTCATAAGCTGGTGTTTATTAAGTCCCTGCCCTTTGTACACACCGCCCATCGCTATAAGCGATTGGATTAATTAGTGAGTTGGTTAGTGAGGTCTTCGGATCGGCCCAGGCGGGGTAGGAGAAGGCCCTGGCAGAGCGCCGAGAATTTAACGATCATTGTTGAAATTTGCATTAAGCTTGTATTTAGCTACTGCTAAACATCCATAAATTTAAGGCCCAAGGCCAGAGGCACCAGGGAGGCAAGTAGTTCCTGAAAGACACAGAATGAGTCTGGAGCATGCATTTGCAGTACCCAAGAGGTTTTCATAACCCCTTACATTTAAAGATCAATGTTCACATTTGCATTAAGCATGTATTTAGCTACTGCTAAACTTCAAAAAATTATAGGCCCAAAGCCTGAGGCACAAGGGAGGCAAGTAGTTTGAGAAAGACACAGAATGAGTCTGGAGCAGTCATTCACAGTACCGAAGAGGGTTTCATAACCCCTTACATTTAAAGATCAAAGTTGACATTTGCATTAAGCATGTATTTAGCTACTGCTAAACTTCAAAAAATTATAGGCCCAAGGCCAGAAGCTTCAGTTTTCCCCATATTAGGAGCATAGTTGTCCCCCAGATTAGGCAGCATAGATGTCAACCAGATTAGGCAGCATAGATGTCCCCCAGAGTAGGCAGCATAGATGTCCCCCAGATTAGGAGCATACTTGTCCCCCAGATTAGGCAGCATAAATGTCACCCAGATTAGGCAACATAGATGTCCACAAGATTAGGAGCATACTTGTCCCCCAGATTAGGCAGCATAGATGTCCCCCAGATTAGGCAGCATAGTTGTCCCCCAATCAGCGCGGGCCGGTCAGAGCCAATCAAAGGGCCGTATGTGTCAAGCGGGCCATACAATCCCCAGGTCTGCCCCAGAGGGTTTCATAGCCAACCACAATAGAGAAAATTTTGTTGTAGGAGCATGGTCAATCTACTCAGACCCATCTGTCATTGGTGGCTGAAAATCCTGGCTGATCCATCCCTCATTCATCTTGACAAACGTCATTTTTAATGGACAGACGAGTTCGCCTTGGGGTGACTATGGCCCTGGCCGCACTAAACACCCGCTCTGATGGCACACTACTGGCCGGGCAGGACAGCTTTTCCAGGGCAAACTCTGCTAGTTGCGGCCATAAGTCGAGTTTGGCTGCCCAGAAGTCCAGCGGATCTTCAACGGTTGTTGGCAGGGTCATGTCGAGGTAAGCCATCACCTGCTGGTTCAGGTCCTGCTCCATGTCCACCTGCTGCTGATGAGTAGCTTCACTATGCGGCTGAAGGAAGCTACTCATCAGCGACTGTACTGCTCCTGCCACCCCTCCCCTCCCCAGCAGCCGTGGCAGTGGAAGGCCCCCTGAGTCAGACCTGCGAGTTGATGGACCATGTGGCATCGGCCAACCGACTACGTAGAAGCTCCCTGAAGTAGGTCAGTTTGTCCTCCCTCTCAGTGGGTGTAAAAAGGCCGGTAGCGAGGGTCTAATAAGGTGGAGATCCAGAAGTCATCGCGCTGAATTTTGACAATTCGGGGGTCACTAAGCAAGCAACTCAGCATGCATCGTGCCATTTGTGACAGTGACTCACTGGGACTACCTGCCTCCATCTCTCCACTGCATATTGCCACGGTGTGTCTGGGTCCTCTGTCTCGCCTCCCTCGTAATAACCCTCCAGCTCCTCTGGCTGCTCCTGCTCCTCCTCTCCCGTCCAATGACCAGAAACACCAGCCATCTCATCCACCAAAAACTGTGCTCCGCTCTGCCCCTCATCATCCTCCTTCAGTTCATCTCCAACAGGACTCATGTAACCTTCTGATGTAGGCGCAACATTTTCATTGCCGTGACCAGCCATGTTTTCAATCATTTTTTGGAGTAAATGTAGGAGTGGAATTACGTCGTTCATGGCGTAATTCGAGCGACTAACAAAAAGTGTGGCTTCCTCAAAGGGCCTCAGCAAACGGCAGGTGTCACGTATGAGCTGACTCGTTCACATTGAAGTTACACAGGGGAGTACTCCTATCTGCTTGTATGATCAAAAAATCCGTGATGGCTTTTCTTTGTTCATATAGTCTGTCCAACATATGGAGGGTGGAATTCTAACGTGTGGCAACGTCACAAATGAGACTATGTTGTGGGATACGTTCTGATGCTGCAGCTCAAGCAAAGTGTGCTTGGCGGTGTACGAGTTGCTGAAGTGCATGCACAGTTTCCTTGCCATTGTCAGGACGTCTTGCAAATGGGGTGAAGACTTGATGAACTTCTTGACAACCAGATTCAACACGTGTGCCATGCAGGGCGGCCACAATGTTCTTCCCATTGTCGATCACCATGGTTCCCATTTCCAGATTTCGTGGAGTAAGCCATACTCGGATTTCTTCCCTAATGAACTTCAGCAGTTCCTCCCGTGTGTGACTCCGTTCGCCAAGGCAAACCATGTAAAGGACAGCTTGACACCGCTGTGCCCTACACACGTGGTACGATGAAGGGCCACCGAGATTTGGATGTGCAGTGGAGGCCGAGGACACGGGGGAGGAGGAGGCGCACACTGTAAAAGGAACAACTGCCTTGGAGCGAGAGCGTGGAGGAGGAAGCGGTGTGACCTGTCCAAGTTGCTGCTGTGGCTGTGCAGGAGCAACATTTACCCAGTGGGCCGTAAAAGACATGTATTGTCCCTGTCACGATTCGGCTGGCTGGAGGTGGATCCTCTGTGCCAGAGAGGGATTGGCGTGGACCGTGTCGGTGGACCGGTTCTAAGTTGCTACTGGTATTCACCAGAGCCCGCCGCAAAGCGGGATGGTCTTGCAGCGGCGGTAGCAACCAGGTCGTATCCACCGGCAACGGCTCAACCTCTCTGACTGCTGAGATAAGCGCGTTACAAGGGAGTAGACAAGAGCAAGGTCGGACGTAGCAGAAGGTCAGGGCAGGCAACAAGGATCGTAGTCAGGGGCAACGGCAGAAGGTCTGGAACACAGGCTAGGAACACACAAGGAAACGCTTTCACTGGCACAATGGCAACAAGATCCGGCGAGGGAGTGCAGGGGAAGTGAGGTATAAGTAGGGAGTGCACAGGTGAAGGTACTGATTAAAACCTGCTGAGCCAATCAGTGGCGCACCGGCCCTTTAAATCGCAAAGACCCGGTGCGCGCGCGCCCTAAGGAGCGGGGCCGCGCGCGCCGGGACAGCACAGATGGGGAACGGGTCTGGTAAGGGAATCGAGATGCGCATCGCGAGCGGGCGCGTCCCGCATCGCGAATCGCATCCCGGCTGGGAGCAATATCGCAGCGCACACGGTCGGCAGGTCTGACCTGGGCGCTGTGAATAAGAGAACGCTGTGAGCGCTCCGGGGAGGAGCGGGGACCCGGAGCACTCGGCGTAACAGTACCCCCCCCCTTGGGTCTCCCCCTCTTCTTGGAGCCTGAGAACCTGAGGACAAGACTCTTGTCCAGGATGTTGTCCTCAGGTTCCCAAGATCTCTCCTCTGGGCCGCAATTCTCCCAGTCAACCAGAAATAATTTTTTACCTCTGACCGTTTTGGATGCTAGAATTTCCTTCACCGAAAAGACGTCAGAGGACCCGGAAACTGGAGTGGGAGAAACAACTTTGGGAGAGAAGCGGTTAAGGATGAGTGGTTTAAGGAGAGAGACATGGAAAGCATTGGGAATACGGAGAGAAGGAGGAAGAAGTAGTTTGTAAGAGACAGGGTTGATCTGGCACTTGACTTTGAAAGGACCAAGATAACGTGGTCCCAGTTTATAACTGGGGACACGAAAGCGGACATACTTGGCGGAGAGCCATACCTTGTCTCCGGGAGAAAAAATGGGGGGAATTCTTCTTTTCTTATCAGCATATTTTTTCATCCGGGATGCAGCCTGTAAAAGATAATTTTGAGTTTCTTTCCATATGGTGGAGAGGTCTCGAGTCACTTCATCAACAGCGGGCAAACCAGAGGGCATGGGAGTGGGGAGGGGGGAAGAGGGTGACGGCCGTACACCACGAAGAATGGGGATTTAGCAGAGGATTCGGAGACTCTGAAATTGTACGAGAATTCGGCCCATGGTAGAAGATCTGCCCAGTCATCCTGGCGGGAGGAAACAAAATGTCGCAAATAGTCACCCAGGACCTGATTAATTCTTTCTACTTGCCCATTGGATTGGGGATGATAAGAAGAAGAGAAGTTTAATTTGATTTTGAGCTGATTACAGAGGGCCCTCCAGAATTTAGACACAAATTGAACGCCTCTATCCGAGACGATATGCGTGGTCAACCCGTGAAGGCGAAAAATGTGTATAAAAAATTGCTTCGCCACCTGAGGCGCCGAAGGAAGACCTGGAAGAGGGATAAAATGTGCCATCTTGGAGAATCGATCAACGACCACCCAAACAACTGTGTTGCCATGGGATAAAGGTAAGTCAGTAATAAAGTCCATACCAATCTGAGACCAAGGTCGTTCAGGAACAGGCAGAGGATGGAGGAGACCAGCAGGCTTCTGGCGAGGGGTCTTGTCCCGGGCACAGCCTGTACAAGCCCGCACGAAATCAACAACATCAGTCTCCAGGGTAGGCCACCAATAAAATCGAGAGATGAGTTGGATGGATTTTTTGATGCCAGCATGGCCTGCGAGGTGAGAGGAGTGTCCCCACTTGAGAATCCCGAGGCGCTGGCATGTAGAGACGAAGGTCTTCCCTGGAGGAGTTTGTCTGATGGAAGCTGGAGAAGTGGAGATCAGACATTCCGGAGGAATAATGTGTTGCGGGGAAGCTTCCACTTCAGAGGCATCTGAAGAACGAGAGAGGGCATCGGCCCTAATGTTCTTGTCAGCAGGGCGAAAATGAATTTCAAAGTTAAAACGGGCAAAGAACAACGGCCACCTAGCCTGGCGAGGGTTCAGCCGTTGGGCAGACTGGAGATAAGAGAGATTCTTGTGGTCAGTGTATATAATAACTGGATATTTGGATCCCTCCAGCAGGTGCCTCCATTCCTCAAGCGCCAATTTTATGGCCAGTAGTTCTCGATCACCAATGGAGTAGTTTTTCTCCGCCGGAGAGAAGTTCCTAGAAAAAAAACCACAAGTAACAGCATGCCCGGAAGAATTTTTTTTGTAGGAGAACTGCTCCAGCTCCCACCGAGGAGGCGTCTACCTCCAATGAGAAGGGTTTAGATGGGTCAGGTCTGGAGAGTACGGGAGCAGAAGAAAAGCAGTCTTGAGATGTTTAAATGCGTCTTCCGCTTGAGGAGGCCAGGACTTAGGATCAGCGTTTTTCTTGGTTAGAGCCACGATAGGAGCCACAATAGTGGAAAAGTGTGGGATAAATTGTCTGTAATAATTGGCGAACCCCAAAAAATGTTGGATAGCACGGAGTCCGGAGGGGCGTGGCCAATCCAATACAGCAGATAGTTTATCTGGGTCCATTTGTAGTCCCTGGCCAGAGACTAAGTATCCTAGGAAGGGAAGAGACTGACATTCAAAGAGACATTTTTCCATTTTGGCATATAATTGATTGTCCCGAAGTCTCTGAAGAACCATGCGAACATGCGGTGTTCTTCTAGGTTAGCAGAAAAAATCAGAATATCGTCTAGGTAAACCACAACACAGATATATAGAAGATCACAACAAATTTCATTTACAAAATCTTGGAAGACGGCAGGGGCGTTGCAAAGGCCAAAGGGCATAACCAGATATTCAAAGTGTCCATCTCTGGTATTAAATGCAGTCTTCCATTCGTCCCCCTCCCTGATGCGGATGAGATTATAAGCACCTCTTAAGTCCAGCTTGGTAAAGATGTGGGCGCCTCGTAGGCGGTCAAAGAGTTCCGAGATAAGAGGTAGGGGGTAGCGTTTTTTTACAGTGATTTTATTAAGTCCGCGGTAATCAATGCAAGGGCGTAGGGAGACGTCTTTTTTTAAAACAAAAAAAAATCCAGCTCCGGCAGGGGAGGAGGACTTGCGGATAAACCCCTTTCTTAAGTTCTCTTGGATGTACTCCGACATGGCTTGAGTTTCCGGAGGATAGATTCTGCCCCGGGGTGGAGTAGTACCAGGGAGGAGGTCAATAGGACAGTCATAAGGCCTGTGAGAAGGCAAAGTCTCTGCTTGTTTTTTGCAAAAAACATCAGCATAATCCAGATAGGCCTTGGGAAGACCAGATATCCCGTTGAACCACAGGGTCTTGACTGAGAGTACAGGGAGCCGGTTTAAGACAGTCCTTGTGGCAAGAAGTACCCCAGTTCTTGATTTCCCCGGTGGTCCAATCAAGGGTTGGGGAATGGCGTTGAAGCCACAGTAATCCAAGAAGAATTTCTGAAGTGCAGTTAGAGAGGACCAAAAATTAAATTTTTTCATGATGGGGTCCGATGCACATTAAGAGAGGTTCCGTGCGGTAACGCACGGTACAGTCCAATCTTTAATTATTAACAGAGTCGATGTAGAGGGGTCTGGCGAGACTGGTCACCGGGATGTTGAACCTGTTGATGAGAGAGGCCAAAATAAAATTTCTTGCAGATCCGGAATCCAAGAAGGCCATAGCTGAGAAGGAGAAGGTAGAAGAAGAAATCCGCACAGGCACAGTAAGATGTGGAGAAGCAGAGTTCACATCAAGAGCTGTCTCACCTTTGTGCGGAGTCAGCGTGCGTCTTTCCTGGCGAGGAGGTCGGATAGGACAATCCTTCAAGAAATGATCGGTACTGGCACAGTACAGGCAAAGGTTCTCCATGCGGCGTCGTGTCCTCTCTTGAGGTGTCAAGCGAGACCGGTCAACTTGCATAGCCTCCACGGCGGAAGGCACAGGAACAGATTGCAGTGGACCAGAGGAGAGAGAAACCACCTTGTGCAAACAAAGTCCATATCCTGGCGGAGCTCCTGACGCCTTTCGGAAAAACGCATGTCAATGCGGGTGGCAAGATGAATAAGTTCATGCAGGTTAGCAGGAATTTCTCGTGCGGCCAGCACATCTTTAATGTTACTGGATAGGCCTTTTTTAAAGGTCGCTCAGAGGGCCTCGTTATTCCAGGACAATTCGGAGGCGAGAGTACAGAATTGGAAGGCGTACTCGCCAACAGAAGAATTACCCTGGACCAGGTTCAGCAGGGCAGTCTCGGCAGAAGAGGCTCAGGCAAGTTCCTCAAAGTCACTTCGAATCTCCGTGAAGAAGGAGTGTACAGAGGCAGTGACAGGATCATTGTGGTCCCAGAGCGGTGTGGCCCATGACAGGGCTTTCCCAGACAGAAGGCTGACTACGAAAGCCACCTTTGACCTTTCAGTTGGAAACTGGTCCGACATCATCTCCAAATGCAGGGAACATTGCGAAAGAAAACCACGGCAAAATTTAGAGTCCCCATCAAATTTATCCGTCAAAGATAATCGGAGGCTGGATGCGGCCACTCGCTGCGGAGGAGGTGCAGGAGCTGGCGGAGGAGATGATTGTTGAAGCTGTGGTAGTAGCTGCTGTAGCATCACGGTCAGTTGAGACAGCTGGTGGCCTTGTTGCGCTATCTGTTGCGACTGCTGGGCGACCACCGTGGTGAGGTCGGCGACAACTGGCAGCGCTACCTCAGCGGGATCCATGGCCGGATCTACTGTCACGATTCGGCTGGCTGGAGGTGGATCCTCTGTGCCAGAGAGGGATTGGCATGGACCGTGTCGGTGGACCGGTTCTAAGTTGCTACTGGTATTCACCAGAGCCCGCCGCAAAGCGGGATGGTCTTGCAGCGGCGGAAGCAACCAGGTCGTATCCACCGGCAACGGCTCAACCTCTCTGACTGCTGAGATAAGCACGGTACAAGGGAGTAGACAAGAGCAAGGTCGGACGTAGCAGAAGGTCAGAGCAGGCAGCAAGGATCGTAGTCAGGGGCAACGGCAGGAGGTCTGGAACAGGCTAGGAACACACAAGGAAACGCTTTCACTGGCACAATGGCAACAAGATCCGGCGAGGGAGTGCAGGGGAAGTGAGGTATAAGTAGGGAGTGCACAGGTGAAGGTACTGATTAAAACCTGCTGCGCCAATCAGTGGCGCACTGGCCCTTTAAATCGCAAAGACCCGGCGCGCGCGCGCCCTAAGGAGCGGGGACGCGCGCGCCGGGACAGCACAGACGGGGAACGGGTCTGGTAAGGGAATCGAGATGCGCATCGCGAGCGGGCGCGTCCCGCATCGCGAATCGCATCCCGGCTGGGAGCAATATCGCAGCGCACCCGGTCGGCAGGTCTGACCGGGGCGCTGTGAATAAGAGAACGCTGTGAGCGCTCCGGGGAGGAGCGGGGACCCGGAGCGCTCGGCATAACAGTCCCTGCCCGTAGTTACAACTCTACACGACGGCGCTGCCATGCACTTTTGAACACACACCGACAGGCTCAAGGACTGGCTCACCTTCTCTTGTACAAACTTATGCAGGGCTGGTACTGCCTTCTTCGCAAAGAAATGACGGCTTGGGACTCTCCACCTCGGCTCGGCAAAAGCCATCAATTCCCTGAAAGCTGCAGAGTCCACCAGTTGGAAAGGGAGGGACTGCAACACCAGCAACTTGGACAGGAGCACATTCAACTTCTGCGCCGTTGGATGAGTGGGCACATACTGTTGTCTCTTGGACATGGCTTCGCCGATCAATTGTTGGCGGAATGGCTGACTACGAGCGGAGGAAGCAGGACCGCAAGAAGGATGGTTTGACACAATGCTCCCTTCGGCTGAGGTGGTGGAGCCTTGGCTGGATGACGGAGGGAGCGGATGGCCACTGGGTGATGCGGCAGGCTGGACCACTACCTCGGAGCCATGGTTATCCCAGGCCGCTCTATGGTGGCGAATCATGTGTTGATGCAGGGCCGTGGTGCCAAGATTGGGACCCTGGCCATGCTTCACTTTCTGCCCACAGATTTTGCATGTGACTACGCTAAGGTCCTCTTGATTCTTTATGAAGAACAACCACACCGCAGAGTAGCTGATTTTCCCACCCGTAGTTCGCACTATTTTACTGCTATTGGCGCCATCTCCAGGAAGCCCTGTTCCACTACCTCCCTGAATGGTAGCTTGCCGCGAAGCAGGTGGTCTCCCCCTGGCACGTTTGGCTCCTTAATTTCCACTACTGCCACCACCACGCTGATTGCCAACCGTGCTACCGCCTTGCTGCCTCATAGACAAAGAGCAAATCTCTCTCCTGATGATGATGAAGCCCCGGCTTCTGCACCCGGCTCCCAATTGTGATCGGCTTTATCATCATCAAAAGATGTGTGCACGTCACTGATGTCCTCCTCGTGTTCCACAACAGTGACTGCCTCAGGACCCTGAGCAATTAAAACACCGCCTCCCACGTCACTCTCCGCATCACTACTTGGCCACCTTGCGGAGCAAGGGACGCATGTCTCCTCACATTCTTGGCTGCCCATTAGATGCGGACTGTCCTCTATTACATCGTCCTTGCTAAATAGTGGAGCTGAACCCAAAGCATGAGATACTTCTTTGGAAGAGGGAACAGCATAGGACAAAGGCAATGGGATTACAGGGACTGCTCCCGGGCCATGCCAACTGAGGGTTGTGTCTGAGGAACCCACCGACTCTTGACTGGGGTTGTCAGATGTCGCTTGTGATGATGGGGATGAGTGTGCAAACCAATTGACGAGGAGAGATGGGTCGACGACACGACCGCTTGGTGTTAACGGGAGCTCAGGCCTATTGCTGCGACTCCTTCTGCCACTCGCCCCAAGTCTGCTGCCAACTCTGCCTGACATATGTAGGCCTCTGCCCCTTCTCTGTGCACGTCCTGGCACTTCCCTGCCTGACATACTTAGTGCGTTTATGAGGGTATAGAACAGCAGCAGGCGATTACTTACGGCTGTCCTTTCAAAGTATATAGGCCCTAGACAGAATAACAGTTACTAAATAGTACACTCCTTTGTTGTATGTATGCCCTTTGCAATGATGAGCGGACTGTTAAGCGTATTTATACGCAGAAAAAACTCTTTTTTTGTTGTATAAACCAGCCAGTGTATTCTAATGTGTGGAATAGCACTAAATTTAGCACCGAGACAGAAATAGAGGTACTAAATAGTACACTACTTGGTTGTATGTATGCCCTTTGCAATGATGAGCGCACTGTTAAGCGTATTTGTAAGCAGGAAAAACTTTTTTTTTCTTTAATACACCGGCAGGTGTATAACGTGTGGTATAACACTTAATTTAGTACAGAGACAGAAAAAAAGTTGGTACATGTTACATTATTTGCTTGAATTTAGGCCCTTTGCAAAGAAAAAGCCACTGAAAAAGCGTATTTTTACGCAGGAAAACCTTTTTTTTCTTTAATACACCGGCAGGTATATAATGTGTGGTATAACACTTAATTTAGCACAAAGACAGAAAAAAAGGTAGTATATGGTACACTATTTGCTTGTATTTAGGCCCTTTGCAATGATAAGGCCACTCTTAAGCGTATTTGTACTCAGGAAAAACAAAATTTATTTAATACACAGGCAGGTGTATAACGTGGTATAACACTGAATTTAGAACACACACTCACGTAGTGTCCAGCTCACCACTCCTCGTCTCAGTGCACGGAAACGTGTGGACTCCATGTATAAATGCAAACTTGACAAGAAAGGAAAGTCCAGCACTGTAGGTCCAAAGCAAGGAAGCCGTTTTCTTGTATAAGAACACACGGACACCAAACGTGGATCACAAGTGATGGGTTTCGGCGAGCTCTGTCGCCTTAGTCGTACAAAGAAAAATTAAGATCCTTCTGGTCTATATAGGGGAAAGCAGCTCCACCCCCCACCAGGTGAAAACACCTGAGTGGTGTGGGTGGAGCTACCCTCTCCCCACACAGACACAGTCCAAATGTACAATACACATAGAAAAAATTCACACCAGTATGTTGTATACAACAATAAATATAGTGAATATACAAAAGTAATAAAGAAAAATGTTGCAAAATACATGATTTCAGCTGTGAAGTGTACAAAATAGTAAATACACAGTTTCATAGAAGATATATAAAATATATAAACATGTTGATAAAAAAAAAAAAACTGCAGTAAAAATAATAAGTATAATGAAAATAAATACGGTGGGTGTTACATCACTCATTACTAACTCAGTAACATAACCAATAATGTGCATATAAAATTATATAACAAAAGAACGGGGGGTGTAAGCATAAGGTTAAAACCTGTGTGTGTGAACGAGTCTCTAATCATACCTGCATATATTGGCAAGTAATGTGAGAGTCGTTCTAACAGCAAAGTAGGAGAAAGAAATACTATGAAAAAACTCATGCACCTGATAGAAAACATGTATAGAATTCTGGATGACAAGATTAAATTTATATACTATAAGGTGCAGAGTGATCATCGGAATCACAAGATGAAATCAACTTGAGGGTGATTACTGGACACATGGGACAAGCAAAGGCAAAAATATATACCGCAAATAATTAGATGTAGATAGTGCATACAAATATATGACTGTAATTTCTGCACTATTATTAAATCCAGTGATAACCCTGTGGTTGAAGGAGGTCCGTATAATGATAACTGATATTGTTAAAGGGGGGACAAGTGTGAACAGGAGGCAATACACACAAAACCACCACGCCTTATTCTGAGCTAGTAATATAACATGGCATCTTGCCTCCTGTTCATACCTGTCGGGAACCTGGTGTCCAGTTTGAGGATCCAATAGACCTCTCGGTCCAAAAGCTTCCTTCTATGATCCCCTCCTCGTATTGGGGCTGTGACCTTCTCGATGCCTTGAGCATATAGACTCAGGAAAGAGCCTGCATGATGTTCTGCACAGTGTCTGCTAACCATGGATACGTGGCGGGAATTAAAATGTGGGATGTCCGACAGATGCCTCCGAATTCTCACTTTGAGGGCACCCGTCGTACACCCCACATATTGGATATTGCATTCCCGGCACGTAATACAGTATACTACGAAAGTGGTATTGCAATTGATGTATCTCTCCATTTGAAATATTTCTCCATTGCTGGTGGACTTAAATTCTGTACTGTTAAGCATGACACAACAACATGTGCACTTGTTATGGCCACATTTGTACGATCCTTTGTGTTTCAACCAACAAGGTGTACTACCACTAGTGTGTTGAAACATGCTTGGGGAAACCCTACTTGCAATGGTTCTAGCTTTCCTAGGGACGACTCTAAAACCATTCGAAAAAATCACAGAATATGCTGGGTCCCCCGAAATCACGGGGATGTATTTATTGACAATCCTACGAATGGCAGTAAATTCGTCACTAAATTGTGTGATAAAGGTTACAGGATTTTGATTTTGGTGTTCAGCGTTAAGGCTAGGGTTGGGGTGTCTCCCCCTCAGTAGCACCGTTCGATCGCGATCGTGGGCGATCCGAACGGCACGACTGATGGAGCCCTCTGTGTATCCTCTTTGTTTCAAACGTACCCCTATGGCTTCTGATTCACGGATAAAATCCTCCTTTCTGGAGCAATTGCGTCTGGCGCGGATCATCTCCCCCAGTGGGAGATTCTTAGTAACGTGGGGGGGATGACACGAGTCAGCTCGCAGGATAGAATTAACAGAGGTGTCCTTCCTATAAGTGGACGTGAAAATTTTGCCCTCTTGTGCATCACCAGTGAGATGCAAATCTAGGAAGGACACCGTATCTCTACACATGGTAACCGTGAACTTCAAATTGAAAGGGTTATTGTTTAAATAATCAGAAAACGGTTGTATGGTCGCCACATCGGAACCCCATATAAATATGAGGTCGTCGACGTAGCGACCATACCACTGGATAGAGGTGCAGAATGGATTGATGGGGGCAAATAATGTCTCCCTCTCCCACCAACACATGTATATGTTGGCGAGAGAGGGGGAGAACTTCGCCCCCATCAAAGCACCTGTAATCTGAAGATAAAGTTGCTGATCAAATTGAAAAAAGTTGTGAGTTAACAAAAAATCAACTACCTGGATGATAAAATCACATAAATCACTCGAATATTGGGAGTATGTGTTCAAGAACCAAACAAGAGCCATCTTCGCCAGATAGTGCGGTATGACCGAGTATAGTGATGTCACATCGGCTGTAATCCAAACAAAATTTGGTTGCCAATTCATTTGTTCGCACATCTGGAGAACATGGCTCGAGTCTTTAATATACCCAGGGATGTGATGAATTAAGGGTTGTAATAAATTATCAATCCAGGAGCAAAGTCTCTCATTCAAGGAGGAGATGCCTGCAACACTGAATTTAGCACAGAGACAGAAAAAAAGGTGGTATATGGTACGCTATTTGCTTGAATTTAGGCCCTTTGCAATGATAAGGCCACTGTTAAGTGTATTTTTACGCAGGAAAACCTTTTTTTTTCCTTAATACACCGGCAGGTGTAACACTTAATTTAGCACAGAGACAGAAAAAAGGTGGTGTACGGTAAGCTATTTGCTTGTATTTAGGCCCTTTGCAATGATAAGGCCACTGTTAAGCGTATTTGTACTTAGGAATTTTTTTTTCTTTAATACACTGGCAGGTGTATAACGTGTGGTATAACACTGAATTTAGCACAGAGATAGAAAAAAAGGTGGTATATGGTACGCTATTTGCTTGTATTTAGGCCCTTTGCAATGATAAGGCCGCTGTTAAGCGTATTTGTACTCAGGGGAAAAAAAAATTTCTTTAATACACCGGCAGGTGTATGTGTGGTTTAACACTGAATTTAGCACAGAGACAGAAAAAAAGGTGGTATATGGTACGCTATTTGCTTGTATTTAGGCCCTTTGGAATGATAAGGCCACTGTTAAGCGTATTTTTACGCAGGAAAACCTTCTTCTTCTTTAACACACCAGCAGGTGTACAACGTGTGGTATAAAACAGAAATACAGGTACTAAATAGTACGCTATTTGCTTGTATGTAGGCCCTTTGCAATAATAAGGCCACTGTTAAGCGCATTTTTACGCAGGAAAACCTTTTTTTCCTTTAATACACCGGCAGGTATATAACGTGTGGTATAACACTTAATTTAACAAAGAGACAGAAAAAAGTTAGTATATGGTACACTATTTGCTTGTATTTAGGCCCTTTGCAATGATAATGCCACTGAAAAAGCGTATTTGTACTCAGGAAAAACTTTTTTTCTTTAATACACTGGAAGGTGTATAACATGTGGTATAACACTTAATTTAGCACAGAGACAGAAAAAAGGTAGTATATGGTACGCTATTTGCTTGTATTTAGGCCCTTTGCAATGATAAGGCCACTGTTAAGCGTATTTGTACTCAGTAAAAAAAAATTTCCTTTAATACACCGGCAGGTATATAATGTGTGGTATAACACTTAATTTAGCACAGAGACAGAAAAAAAAGTTAGTATATGGTATGCTATTTGCTTGTATTTAGGCCCTTTGCAATGATAATGCCACTGAAAAAGCGTATTTGTACTCAGGAAAAACTTTTTTTCTTTAATACACCGGCAGGTGTATAACGTGTGGTATAACACTTAATTTAGCACAGAGACAGAAAAAAAGGTAGTATATGGTACGCTATTTGCTTGTATTTATGCCCTTTGCAATGATAAGGCCACTGTAAAGCGTATTTGTACTCAGGAAAAAAAAATTTTTTTTAATACATCATCAGGTGTATAATGTGTGGTATAACACTTAATTTAGCACAGAGACAGAAAAAAAGGTAGTATATGGTATGCTATTTGCTTTTATTTAGGCCCTTTGCAATGATAAGGCCACTGTTAAGCGTATTTGTACTCAAGAAAAAAAAACATTTCTTTAATACACCGGCAGGTGTATAACGTGTGGTATAACACTGAATTTAGCACAGAGACAGAAAAAAAGGTGGTATATGGTACACTATTTGCTTGTATGTAGGCCCTTTGCAATGATAATGCCATTGAAAAAGCGTATTTGTACTCAGGAACATTTTTTTTTCTTTAATACAGTGGCAGGTGTATAACATGTGGTATAACACTTAATTTAGCACAGAGACAGAAAAAAAGTTGGTATATGGTACACTATTTGCTTGAATTTAGGCCCTTTGCAATGATAAGGCCACTGAAAAAGCGTATTTTTACGCAGGAAAACCTTTTTTTTCTTTAATACACCGGCAGGTGTATAATCTGTGTTATAAAACAGAAATACAGGTACTAAATAGTACGCTATTTGCTTGTATGTAGGCCCTTTGCAATGATAAGGCCACTGTTAAGCATATTTTTACGCAGGAAAACCTTTTTTTCCTTTAATACACCGGCAGGTATATAACGTGTGGTATAACACTTAATTTAGCACAGAGACAGAAAAAAAGTTTGTATATGGTACGCTATTTGCTTGTATTTAGGCCCTTTGCAATGATAATGCCACTGAAAAAGCGTATTTGTACTCAGAAAAAACTTTTTTTCTTTAATACACCAGCAGGTGTATAACGTGTGGTATAACACTTAATTTAGCACAGAGACAGAAAAAAAGGTGGTATATGGTACGCTATTTGCTTGTATTTAGGCCCTTTGCAATGATAAGGCCACTGTAAAGCGTATTTGTATTCAGTAAAAAAAAAATTTCCTTTAATACACCGGCAGGTATGTAACGTGTGCTATAACACTTAATTTAGCACAGAGACAGAAAAAAAAGTTAGTATATGGTACGCTATTTGCTTGTATTTAGGCCCTTTGCAATGATAATGCCACTGAAAAAGCGTATTTGTACTCAGGAACATTTTTTTTTCTTTAATACAGTGGCAGGTGTATAACATGTGGTATAACACTTAATTTAGCACAGAGACAGAAAAAAAGTTGGTATATGGTACACTATTTGCTTGAATTTAGGCCCTTTGCAATGATAAGGCCACTGTTAAGCGTATTTTTACGCAGGAAAACCTTTTTTCTCTTTAATACACCGGCAGGTATATAATGTGTGGTATAACACTTAATTTAGTACAGAGACAGAAAAAAAGGTGGTATATGGTACGCTATTTGCTTTTATGTAGGCCCTTTGCAATGATAATGCCACTGAAAAAGCGTATTTGTACTCTGGAAAAACTTTTTTTCTTTAATACACCGGCATGTGTATAACGTGTGGTATAACACTTAATTTAGCACAAAGACAGAAAAAAAGGTGGTATATGGTACGCTATTTGCTTGTATTTAGGCCCTTTGCAATGATAAGGCCACTGTTCAGCGTATTTGTACTCAGGAAAAAAAAAATTCTTTAATACACCGGCAGGTGTATAACGTGTGGTATAACACTGAATTTAGCATAGAGACAGAAAAAAAGGTGGTATATGGTACGCTTTTTGCTTGAATTTAGGCCCTTTGCAATAATAAGGCCACTGTTAAGCGTATTTTTACGCATGAAAACCTTTTTTTTCCTTAATACACCAGCAGGTGTATAGCGTGTGGTAAAACACTTAATTTAGCACAGAGACAGAAAAAAGGTGGTGTATGGTACGCTATTTGCTTGTTTTTAGGCCCCTTGCAATGATAAGGCCACTGTCAAGCGTATTTGTACTCAGGAATTTTTTTTTTCTTTAATACACTGGCAGGTGTATAACGTGTGGTATAACACTGAATTTAGCACAGAGACAGAAAAAAAGGTGGTATATGGTACGCTATTTGCTTGTATTTAGGCCCTTTGCAATGATAAGGCCACTGTTAAGCGTATTTTAACGCAGGAAAACCTTTTTTTTCTTTAATACACCGGCAGGTGTATAACGTGTGGTATAAAACAGAAATACAGGTACTAAATAGTACGCTATTTGCTTGTATTTAGGCCCTTTGCAATGATAAGGCCACTGTTAAGCGTATTTGTACGCAGGAAAAAAAAACATTTCTTAAATATACCGGCAGGTGTATAACATGTGGTATAACACTGAATTTAGCACAGAGACAGAAAAAAAGGTGGTGCTTGTTTGTAGGCCCTTTGCAATGATAATGCCACTGAAAAAGCGTATTTGTACTCAGGAAAAAAAAATTTTCTTTAATACACTGGCAGGTGTATAACATGTGGTATAACACTTAATTTAGCACAGAGACAGAAAAAAAGGTAGTATATGGTATGCTATTTGCTTGTATTTCTGCCCTTTGCAATGATAAGGCCACTGTTAAGTGTATTTGTACTCAGGAAAAAAAAATGTCTTTAATACACTGGCAGGTGTATAACGTGTGGTATAACACTGAGTTTAGCACAGAGACAGAAGAAAAGGTAGTATATGGTACGCTATTTTCTTGTATTTAGGCCCTTTGCAATGATAAGGCCACTGTTAAGCGTATTTTTACTCAGGAAAAACTTTTTTTTCTTTAATACAGTGGCAGGTGTATAACGTGTGGTATAACACTGAATTTAGCATAGAGACAGAAAAAAAGGTGGTATATGGTACGCTATTTGCTTGTATGTAGGCCCTTTGCAATGATACGGCCACTGAAAAAGCATATTTGTACTCAGGAGAAAAATGTCTTTCTTTAATACACCGGCAGGTGTATAACGTGTGGTATAACACTGAATTTAGCACAGAGACAGAGTAACAGGTGAAAAATGGTAAAAAGGCATTAAAGTCCACACTAATATGACTTATTTCTGAACAGCAGCAGGACCCAACAATGTAGCACCACCAAAAAAAAAATCCAGGGATTAAACCCTAAATTGCACTCTGTCACACAATTCTGAGCAGCAGAAGATTTGCGGAGAAAAAAAAACTCAATACAGCTGAAAAATGAGGAGATAAGATGCTTCAGAAAGTTCAGGCAGCTTGGAGATCTGTATGAGGCAGCTGACAGCTATCTGCCCCTCTCTGCTGCAATGCTCAATAACGTGAATAGGAGGTTTAGCTATCAATGATTAGTGTTACTCGCGAATATTCGCAATACAAATTTTATTTGCGAATATCACATATTCACGAATTCGCGAATATTCGCGAATATAGCACTATAGATTCGTAATTACGAATATTCCTTATTCTTTTTTTTTTTTCACAGTACACATCACAGTGATCATCCCTCTCTGCTTCCAGCTTGTGTGGTGTAAAGAAGGCTCTAATACTACTGTGTGAGACTGGTGCGCGAATTTTCGCATTTTCGAAAAGTTGCATATGCTAATTTTCGCATATGCAAATTTCTGCTCGTGCAGGTTTTCCTATATGTAAATTTTCGCATATGTTAATTTTCGCATACGCGAATATTTGCATATGCTAAAATAAAACGCGAATATTCGCGAATATATGACGAATATTCGTCCATATATTCGCGAATATTCGCGAATTCGAATATGGCCTATGCCGCTCAACACTATCAATGATCCTTCTCAGAGTAACAGCACAGCACTCTGCACTCCTGCCTTTCCCTAATGCTGATGTGACTAGCAATTGCAGTGTAACGCTGTGGTATGAGCTATTCACACACACACAGTCCTGTCCTCTCCAACTGAGTGCATAGATGAAATGAAGTGAGGCAAGATGGCCGCCGATTATATAGGGGCTGTGACATCACAGGGGTCAGTGAACACTGATAGGCTGCATCTCACATGTGGTTCAGGGTCAGCCCGCCTACCTTCATTCCCACCGCTGTTTTCCGCCCTCCCATAATCCCCTGCCCCATGTACTCACATGTGGATCCGCCATCTTAGCTCTACAATAGCCTGGAACGCTGTAAAATGGAGTTTAATGAAGCGATTCGTGCAATAGAATCGCGGCGATATTCGTATTCGTTGCGAATCGAATTTTTCATGAAATTCGTAACGAATTCTGGTTTGTCAAGTTCGATTCGCTCCTCTCTAGTCAGAACCACTGTCAAATCAGCCACCCCTGTGCAAATCACCAATCTAGGCCTCAAATGTACATAGTGCGCTCTCACTCCTGAGCCTTGTTGTGCGTCCACAGATCACTTTACATCCACATATGGAATATTTCTGTATTGAGTTATACATTTTGGGAGGCTTGTTTTCCTTTTTCCTCTTGTGAAAAGGAAAAATTTGGAACAACACCAGCATGTTAGTGTAGAAATTTTTATTTTTTAACACTGACATGCTGGTGTAGACCCCAATATTTCATTTTCATAACGGGTAAAAGGAGGAAAAGCCCCCAAAAATTGGTAACACAATTTCTGTCGAGTGCCAGGCATGCTGGTAGTTTTGCAAGATCTGGAGGGCCACAGTTTAGAGACCGCTGCACAGTGATTTCCAAACTGTGGTCCTACATATCTTGCAAAACTACAACTCCCAGCATGCCCAGACAGCAATTGGCTGTCTGGGCATGCTGGGAGTTGTAGTTTTGCTACAGCTGGAGGAACACATCTACAACTCCCAGCATGCCCAGACAGCCGTTTGCAGCCGGGCATGCTGGGAGTTGTAATTTTGCAACATCTGGAGGACTACAGTTTGGAGACCAATGTGTAGTGGTCGCCAAACTGTGATCTTCCAGATCTTGCAAAACTACAATTCCCGGCATGCCCAGACAGGCATTGGCTGTCTGGGCATGCTGGGAGTTGTAGTTTTGCAACATCTGGAGGATCACAGTTTGGAGACCACTACACAGTGGTCTACAAACAGTGGTCCTCCAGATGTTGCAAAACTACAACTCCCAGCATGTCCAGACAGTCTAGGCATGCTGGGAGTTGTAGTTTTGCAACATCTGGAGGATCACAGTTTGGCGACCACTACACAGTGAACCTCCAGATCACCGGCCGCCCCTGCACACCCGATCGCTGATCGGGTTAATCAAATGAGGTCCTGGGGTGTCGGGCGGGAGTGGTGCTCTGCACGAACCCACTTCAGCAGCCGACAGGTATACCCATCATTCTGCGTTAAGGGGTTAAACTGAAAACACTATTGTTCAAATATCTGCAGACAAGTCAAATACAGGATAAGTAATGTAATAGTGAGAGCAGCTCTGGAGTATAATACAGGATATAAATCGAGATTTTCCTAGCTGGTGACGGAAAATATAAGTTATATGATGACAGGAGGCTAGTATCTTATGCATTAATCTTTCTTTATTAATGCCCATAGCAGAAAACTATCTTCATTTATGTAATTCAAACGGAAAACTTTTCTTCTTTGAAAATGGTACAAAAGACTACAAATCCCAGCAGCCCTTTCAGTCCTGGTGGCCACTCCTAGCCAAGTGGCTCTTATATAAAGGACTGCCTTAGTAAAACCCTTCCTCTTTCTTGAAGCGAAATCCAGACTCATAAGAACCACGAACTCCCTCTAGATTTCGGTACCGCAACCCGGGTCCTCGGCCAGCCAGCCTATCACCTTCCGACTCCAGGGTTGCAACGGTGAAACATTTGTGGAACCTTGCCACCAACGACACTCCAACAGGCATGTCCGGAAGTTAAACTTCGTCCCAACGGGGACCCAGGAACCAACAGGTTATTCGCAAACAGGAACTCTCCATCGTAGTTCAATACCCTGAAAAGAGAACAAAAACTCGTAACAGGGTGGATCAGGAGGTAAGATACTCGCCTCCTGTCTTCATATAACTTATATTTTCCGTCACTAGCTAGGAAAATCTCGATTTATATATCAGACAGGAGGCTCATATCTTATGCAAGTTTAAGGCTGCATCCATAACATGAACAGTAAATGTAAGAATGAGTAAGATCAAAGGACAGACATAGAGACATGAACCTCCGGCCTAAAGTAAAATTGAGGAAAGGTCGACTCCGAAGACCAATCTGCTGCTAGAAGAAGGTCGGACAGCGAACCCCCAGAAGTAACCACTTTAGTGGCCATTGCCCCTCTAGCAGAATGGGCGCCAAAAAGGGATATATCAATCCCCGACATTTCCATCACCGACCTCACCCATCTGGCCAGAGTGGCCGAGGAGACTGGATGGTGTGGTTGAACATATGAAACAACTAACTGTGAATAGTCTGGAGAACGTAAGGTCGCTGTGCGCGTCTCGTACGCCTGCAGGCAGCAGACGACACAAAGTCGCGGATGCGACGGAAAAAAGGGATAGAAAACTGAGTGCAACCCCGTTTTGGTTCTACGAACCACTGAGAATTTAACCCCTTCCGGAGAAAATTGCTGCCTAGAAATATCTAGGGCTCTCACATCTGATACCCTTTTAATGGAAACCAGACACAATAGAGTGGTGAGTTAGAGAGATAAAACCTTTAAGGACAGGGAATCATTGTCTTCCCAAGAGGAAAACATAGGTAGCACTTTGGAAACATCCCAAGTCGTTTGATAACGCGGCCGTGGAGGGCGTGTAAATTTTACGCCGCGTAGGAGCCGGCACACCAATGGATGTTTGCCTACAGGCAAAGAGTCCACCGGACAATGGTATGCCGAGATGGCGGACCTGTATACGTTGAGGGAACTATATGATTTTACCAATTCACAGGACTCTGCCAGGTAGTTTACCACTAATGAACCAGGGGCCTGAACGGGATTAACCTGTCGTTGATCACACCAACGAACCCACAATCCCCAGGCAGATCAATATGCCGATCTAGTCCCTGGGGCCCAGGCCAAGGCGAGGAGGTCTCTAGCTGATTGTGAAAGTTCTCCACCTGAGTCTGGCACCCCGAAACCAACCACGCAAGGAGAGGCAGTTTGCCCTCCAGCACTAAGGGATGTTGGCCCTTGGTTGGATCCGTCAAAAGATGTGGTAAGTGGGGAAGGAGTCTGGGATAGTCTATCGACATCCCTAGAATCAGAGGGAACCACGGTTGTGTCTGCCACCATGGAGTGACCAGAACAATCATCACCCTCTGACTACGTGGAGAAGAAGCCTGGTGATCAATGGAAAGGGGGGAAACGCATAATGCATCCCTTTTGGCCAAGTTTGGCGAAATGCGTCCACTGCTACTGCCTCTGGGTCCGTCCTTCAGCTGTAAAAGCGGGGTACTTGTCGGTTGAGGCGTGAGGCGAACAGATCCGTGTGGAATGGACCCCAAAGCTCCTGTAATGCTAGAAATACAGAACGTTCCAGCGTCCAATCGCTGGAATCTGTTAGATAGTGTGAATTCCAGTCTGCCATGAAATTGGACACACCTGGAATATATTCTGCTATCGGGACAATGTCGCGAGAAAGGCAGAAATGCCAGAAGTCAGACGCGATGTCCGCCAACACTTTGGATCTCGTGCCCCCTAGGCGGTTGATGTATTGCACCGCCGCCACATTGTCCATGCGTATTAATACGCAACAGCCGGACCACTGAGGGAGGAAGCTCCTGATGGCGAAAAACGCCGCTAGGAGTTCCAACGCATTGATATGGAGGGAAGATTCATCTACGGACCATGTCCCTCCTGTGGTGGACTGGCCACACCGAGCCCCCCAGCCTTGACGGCTCGCATCTGACTCTAAGATGACGTCCGGACTTGAGTTGAAGATCGTCTTGCCGTTCCATTCGACGGCATGACAAAGCCACCACCGCAACTCTTCCTCCGATTCCGGACAAAGAGTGACCTCGTCCGCGTAACGCAGACCCTGTCGTAAGTGGAGTGTTTTGAGGCATTGCAAAGCTCGATAATGAAGCGGGGCCGGGAAGATTGCCTGAATCGAGGCCGCTAGCAGCCCGACTATGCGAGAGATAACTCTCAACGATACCCAGTCTTTCCGCAAAACGAATCAAGGCGAGTTTGGACTTGGGTAACCGTAGAACCGCCTGTCTGGTGTCTACTAAGAACCCTAAAAACTCCATCTCTTGAGCTGGAGAGAGAACTGACTTTTTGTGATTGATGAGGAAACCTAGTTCCTCCAGTAAAGTCACCGTCCACTGTTTGTACAGGTAGGCCTGTGCGCTGGAACGTGCCATGATTAGTAGGTCGTCCAGATATATTATCAGGCGCACCCCTCTGCGTCGTAATGCGGCTACCACGGGCTTCATTATTTTGGTGAAGCACCACGGAGCCGACGATAGACCGAAAGGGAGGCAAGTAAATTGCCACATCTGGTCCCTCCATAGAAATCTTAGACATTTTTGGGAGGAAGGATGCATGGGGACTGTTAGATACGCATCCTTTAGGTCTATTTTGACCAGCCAATCTCCTGGCATGAGAAGGTCTCGCAGTAAGTGGATCCCCTCCATTTTGAAGGGACGATACGTCACATGTTGATTTAACTGTCTTAAATTTATCACCGGCCGATAACCCCCATCTTTCTTCTTGACTAAGAAGAGGTTGCTTACGAACCCGGGTGATAAGGGGTCGACCTCTACCACCGCCTGTTTTGATATGAGTTCTTCTAGCTCCATGTCTATGAGGCGTACATTCGGAGGTGAAAAATGAATGGGATGCGGTCTGACCTTCATGACCGGTTCTGAGAGAAAATCTATGTGATAGCCCGCTACCGCCGCTAGTATCCAAGCGTCTGCTGTAATCGTGGACCAGACATGGGTAAAATACTGCAGCCTGCCCCCCACAGGTATGTGTGTGTGGTAATGTGGCATCATACTCACCAGTGGACGGACGAGATCTAGGGCGTCCTCTTGGGGGGAAGAAAGGTGCCGGTTGTGCCACAGGGATTGGGTATTGCTGCTGTGGAGTAAGCCCTGTAATAATTGTTGCGGCCAGCAGAGCGGCCCCTTCCTCTGCCGGCCTTTTGAAAAACCTTAGTCCTTAGTAGTGTTGAGCGGCATAGGCCATATTCGAATTCGCGAATATTCGCGAATATATGGACGAATATTCGTCATATATTCACGAATATTCGCATATTCGTTATATTCTCGTTTTATTTTCGCATATGCGAAAATTAGCATATGCGAAAATCAACATATGTGAATATTAGCATATTCAAAATTAACATACGCGAAAATTCGCATATGCGAATTTTCGCATATGCGAATTTTCGCACGCCAGTCTCACACAGTAGTAATACAGCCTTCTTTACACCACACAAGCTGGAAGCAGAGAGGGGTGATCACTGTGATGTGTACTGTGAAAAAAAAAAAAACGAATATTCGTAATTACGAATATATAGCGCTATATTCGCGAAATTCGCGAATTCGCGAATATGCGATATTCGCGAATAATATTCGAATTGCGAATATTCGTGAGCAACACTAGTCCTTAGTCGGTAGAGCATGTTGTATTGGCCGAACCTAACAGGCAGATGGCCCGTTGTGCCCATCCTCTTAACTGGGTCAAGTCCACGGGTTCGTCCGTGGAAGCTGCGTGTTCTGATAGATTTCATATTTTTGTTCGTGGGCCCAACAAATCCAAAATGCGATCTTGTATCGCCTTGAATGAGCGTTCAATACCTTTTTTGGCATATTTGCCGGATTTCATCAGATACTTTAGAAGTACTGGATCGATTTCAGGTGTGTGGGTCACCTTTTTAGGGACAAATGGCCTGGGGCATTCCGCCCTCAGCTTGTTTCTATTGACCCTATCCAGAGTCCTCCGAGTCCAGTATTCCACATAGTGTGAAACTTGTGGCAGGGGTGTACAGTCACCTGACCGTGGGTGCGATATGGCGTCCGGGCTGAAAAATGGCTCCCCTAGGGAGTCTAAAATGGCCTCAGAAGGCAAATCGGGATCGACCTCTTTCAGGTCCGATATAAGCCCAGCTTCCTCAATCTCCGAGTCAGAATCTGTGGTCACTGCCACCTCGGATCCGTCTGAAGATTCGTCATTAGACGTATCATTAAAGGAGTTCGGCTTAGCTCGACTAGCAGACTCAAGGCGTTTGTGTGGTATCTCCTTGTGAGTCAAGGGTCGCTGACGATTCTGCTCAGGAAGGCTGGGTTGACCGGCCGTGTTGGGTCCGGTCTCATGCATTAATTCTATTTCCCCTGCCGGGGAGTCGTGATGCGCAGTGAGGTGTGTGCGTTTAAAAGGAGCTTTCCCCTTCTTTACAATACCCTCAGTCACTTGGGAAGTGGGAGGGTTAATGGAGGAGGTAGAAGGGTTAGCAGCAGAGGACAGCGCAGCCCAGACAGATCTGGTGATGAGGTCCTGGATTTGTGCAGCTGTAAGCAATTGAGAGGAATCAGATGGAAAGGTATCCTCTGTCATCTCCCTGGGAGCGTTATTACTTTCCTCTGCCATGTTAATCAGAGTCTAGTACTAGGCTCACTTATTAAGCACTAATTGAGTTTATACAGTATAGAGCTAACTAACGTGCTGAACTGGACGGATTACTGATCCTGAATCAGCACACTAGGATAAAAGATAACTCACTAAGTTAGGGACAAATCTGTAGATACCGCTCTCCTCACCGCTAGCAGCAGACTGGCGATGCGGTGAAGAGGAGATACTAACTACAGTGTTCGCAGCAGTAATCTCGCGATGTTACGGCTGAGAACACTGTGATAGGTCAGCAAGGGACCGCGCATCACAGAAGGCCCGCCCCCTGCTCCCTCCGAGCGCGCGCGCCACAGCCGCGGCGGGAAGAAGGAGGAAGAAGAAGGGGGGGAGAAACACTCAGAAATGGCGTCTAAGGTAAGAAAAGGGAAAAAAGAAATAAGGGTCGAGAGGGAGGCGCTGAATGCAGGAATGAGCGGACTGCAGCCACTGCTCCCGGAAATAACAGAGGCAAACAGCCCCAGAGGAAAAAGAAAGGGAAAGATGAAACTAAATAATATATAGATATAGAGTTAAATAAGTAAAACGGAGAAAGTATGAAACAAATGAAATAGAAGAATCTATAATGTGTAAACACAAAACAGACTGAATATACTAAAATGTATGTGAGAACTAAACATTAAGGAATACTTATCTTATCTCTGCCATGAGCAGAAAGAAAGAGGAAGGGTTTTACTAAGGCAGTCCTTTATATAAGAGTCACTTGGCTAGGAGTGGCCACCAGAACTGAAATGGCTGCTGGGATTTGTAGTCTTTTGTACCATTTTCAAAGAAGAAAAGTTTTCTGTTTGAATTACATAAATGAAGATAGTTTTCTGCTATGGGCATTAATAAAGAAAGATTAATGCATAAGATATGAGCCTCCTGTCTGATATATAACTCAGGATCAGTACAGGATAAGTAATGTAATGTATGTACACAGTGATCTCACCAGCAGAATAGTGAGTACAGCTCTGGTGTATAATACCATATAAAACTGGGGATCAGTACAGGATAAATAATGTAATGTTTATATACACAGTTGGGGTTATTTATCAATAATGGTCTTGGCTAGTTTATTTTTGTGGTTTGTCTAGAAGCGTTTTTTTTGGCAGTGCTGCTCTAAATTCATCATATTGTTGCAGTGAACATGATAAATTTTGTGCAGATCTAAACCTAGATCATTCTCTACCCTGCTTTCAGATCACAACTATCCTGCTTCTAAGGCTAGGTTTCTATTTTTTATTCACTGAAAAAAAGGATGCAGTAGGGATAGGAAAAAATGTACTGTATTTATCGGTGCATAACATGCATTGGCTTATAACACGCACCTTCATTTTCACAGGGAAATTTGAGAAAAAATAAATAAATGTAAAATAAATGACTTGGAAGCTCTGAACTATATGCCTCATCATTCCTACAACCAGGGCCGGCCTTAGGTGTTCAGGCGCTCTCTGTGAGCTAACCTTGTGGCGCCCCCCCCCCCCCATAAACGTACACAAAGAGGAAAAAATTCCCCTACCCCCTTAATCAGTCCCATGTCCCCCTTCACTAGTCCCCTGCCCCCCTTAATCAGATGCAGTATAGCTCCCCCACATAAGGTGCAGTATAGCTCTCCACATTAGGTGCAGTATAGTTCCCCACATTAGGTGCAGTATAGTTCCCCCACATTAGGTGAAGTACAGTTTCCCCCACATTAGGTACAGTATAGCTCCCCCACATTATGTGCAGTATAGTTCCCCCACATTAGGTGCAGTTTAGTTCCCCACATTAGGTGCAGTATAGTTCCCCCATATTAGGTACAGTATAGCTCCCCCACATTATGTGCAGTATAGTTCCCCCACATTAGGTGCAGTATAGCTCTCCACATTAGGTGCAGTATAGTTCCCCCACATTAGGTGCAGTATAGTTCCCCCGATTTATGTGCAGTATAGTTCCCCCACATTAGGTGCAGTATAGCTCCCCCACATTAGGTGCAGTATAGTTCCCCACATTAGGTGCAGTATAGTTCCCCACATTAGGTGCAGTATAGCTCTCCACATTAGGTGCAGTATAGTTCCCCCCATTAGGTACAGTATAGCTCCCCCACATTATGTGCAGTATAGTTCCCCACATTAGGTGCAGTATAGTTCTCCACATTAGGTTGGCTGTATAGCTCCCCACATTAGGTGCAGTATAGTTCCCCCACATTAGGTGCAGTATAGTTCCCCACATTAGGTGTAGTGTAGTTCTCCACATTAGGTGCAGTATAGCTCCCCACATTAGGTGCAGTATAGCCCCACATTAGGTGCAGTATAGCTCCCCATATTAGGTGCAGTATAGCCCCACATTAGGTGCAGTATAGTTCCCCCACATTAGGTGCAGTATAGTTCCCCACATTATGTGCAGTATAGCCCCACATTAGGTGCAGTATAGCTCCCCACATTAGGTGCAGTATAGGCCCACATTAGGAGCAGTAAAGCTCCCCCACATTAGGTGCAGTATAGCTCCCCCACATTAGGTGCAGTATAGCCCCACATTAGGTGCAGTATAGCCCCACATTAGGTGCAGTATAGCCCCACATTAGGTGCAGTATAGCCCCACATTAGGTGCAGTATAGCTCCCCCACATTAGGTGCAGTATAGCTCCCCACATTAGGTGCAGTATAGCCCCACATTAGGAAGAAGCAGGTTCCCTTCCCCAAATTCGGTAGCATTGTCGTTCCCCCATTCCGCCCCCCCCACTCAAACACACACAGGCAACCACACATGCACACACACACATGCAGACAACCACACATGCACACACACACACACACACACACACAGACAACCGCATATGCACACACCGACAGACAACCACACATGCACATATACACATAGACAACCTTACCTGTCCTGCGCTGCGCTTCTCTTCGGCGACGGCGGACGAGTGATGTCCTGTGCGGGTCTGCGGAGGTACGTCACATGCGCGACGTCCCTCTTCAGACTCGGACCGGCCAGCCAACCGGAGACACGGAGGAGGGTGGGGTAAGTGGAACCACCCTGTGTAATGAAGAAAACTGTGCCCTGAAGCGGAATGTGACCCTCCGCATAGGGACACAGTTGAGGGAGGGTAGTGGGCACAGTTTTCTTCATTACACAGGCATTTAGCGCTGCTTGCCCGAAGCAGGGCTAAATCCCGGGCGTCGGGCAATACAAATTATATATACTTGGTGCAAGCTGTGTCGGCCGCCCGGCGCCCCTGTTTCTATGGCGCCCTGTGCGGCCGCACAGCTCGCACACCACTAAGGCCGGCCCTGCCTAAAACTTTGATTCCCCCTGCTCCCCAGTGCCACATCATTCCTCCCCTTTTATGAGCCCCTGTGCCACATTTACCTACCCCCCTGATCCCCTGTGTGCCTTATTTCCCCTGTGATTCCCCCTGCCTCATTATTTCCCCCTGCTTGTTATTCCCCCTGCTCATTATCCCCCCCTGCTCATTATCCCCCCCCCTGCTCATTTTCCCCCCTCTACATTTTCCCCCCTCTACCTTCCTGCTCATTATCCCTCCTGCTTTTTATGTTTTTTATACTCCATTACCTGCCCGTGCTCTGGCAGGCTCAGGTCAGCGGCGGGTCTTGCGAGGCTGTATTGCAGGTATGTCGAGGACGGGTGATGTCCCTGCTGGCTCCTCTGCATGGTGTCAGGGACATCACACCTCATTCCATTAACAAGGAGCCAGCGCTGAGGCCACACTGACCAGCGGTGGCTGCAGGGAATGAGGAGTGACGTGACACCGTGCAGAGGAGCCGGCAGGGACGTCACTCTTCCTCGAAATACCTGCTGTACAGCCTCGTAAGACCCGCAGCTGACCTTGGCCTGCTGGAGCGCGGCCGGGTAATGTAGTATAAAAAAACAAAATGCAGAGCAGGGAAGATGTGTTGGCCCACAGGACCCGCCGCTGGTCACTGTTTTAAAGTGGCTGTGACCTGGCTGCTGATCTTTAACAAGCAGCCGGTGCTGCGGCCACTTTGAATAAGTAACCAGAAGATTTATCGGCGTATAACACACAGGTAGGGTTTTTGCCATAAATGTAAGTTTTAAAAGTGCATCTTATACACTGATAAATACTGTATTTAACACAATTTTTAATTTTTTGTAACTAAATTTTAATACATTTGTAATAAAGTGTGTGTTTCATTTTTTCTCTCTCTATTTTTTTAAAATTTTTTTGGTAGTACTACTACTCCCAGCATGGAACAGATTGTTCCATGATGCGGGTAGTAGTACCTGTACTAATAGACAGGTCGCCCCTGGTGCAGTGACACCCGATGCGATCGTCCATAAGATAGCAGAGATGTGGAGCGGCTCTATACAGTGCTCGCATCTCTGCTCTGTACTCCGGCCAGTCATGTGAATAGAACATCAATTATACATATTTTCCACCCAGAGTGGTGATTGGCCGGATGCAGCTCTGAGAGATATTTGAATGAGTTATGTTCTATTCACATCACTGGCCAGAGTATAGAGCAGAGATGCGAGCGCTATATAGAGCCGCTCCATCTCTGCAATAGAAAGGACTATCACAGAGGATGTCAGAAGTGATACCTGCTGTGATCTGTCACTTACTGCAGTTACTTCTACTCCTGACAGATCGCAGCGAGTGTAATTTCTGACACCCGCTGCGATCTGTCTATTAATGCAGGTACTACAGCTCCCAGCATTGAGCAGAGTGTGCTCCATGTTGGGAGTAGTAGTAACTGCAGTTAAGGAAAGATCACAGTGGATGTCACTCCTGAAACCCACTGTGATCCTCCTGTATAATGTATAGATGTGACCGGCAGGTCTTCTATGGTCCCCTGCACTGACGTTTATATACACCTATTCATATTTCCCTCAGAGAGCTGTGATTGGCTGGAACCATCTGGCCAATCACAGCTCTCTGTGGGAAAAAGGATTAGGTGTATATATACAGCAGTGCAGGGGACCATAGAATAGGGGCTGGCCGCATCTATAAATTATACAGGAGGATCGCAATGGGCAATCTGTCTTTTAGTACTACTACTCCCATCAATGAACAGTGTGTTCTATCCTGGGAGTAGTAGTACTACGTAAAAAATGTAAAAAATAAAGAAAAAAGTGAAAAATACACACACACTACATTTTTATTATTGTCGGCTACATTTTTAGTCCCCTGCCCGCCCACATAAATTGATCCCTGTTTAAAAAATAATAAAAATTTTGTTATTAAAAAGATACATTTCGTTAGATACAATTTTTTCCATCACTACTGTATCTTTTTTATTATTTTGTTTTTAATGGTACCCTGCAAAATTTTAGTAAAAAAGGTATCTCCATACATTTTTTGGAAACTGGTCTAGCAAAACCAAAAGGTCAAAATGACGGAATTTAGAAGTTGGAAAAAAAAAACGCAAAAAAACACAGCAATTTGAGTGAAAATAAACAAAAGTTGCAGATTTAGAGCAAAAACAAGAATAGAATCAATGATAAATCTCCCCAAGTGACCCGCCAGCAGAATAGTGAGTACAGCTCTGGAGTATAAAACAGGATATAACTCAGGATCAGTACAGGATAAGTAATGTACTGTATGTACAAAGTGACCTCACCAGCGGAATAGTGAGTGCAGCTCTGGGGTCTGGCCACTAGAGGGAGCATCTTCCTGTGAGTCTGCTGAGTGTGGAGGAAGTCGTTTGCTGGATTGTTTGGTGTGTGTGCGCTCTGAGCTCTGCCGTGTCATCTGTGCCGGATAACGTTCTTCCTTCCCCAGAGGGAGAGCGTGTGTTCAGGCATGAGCGAGGAGAGGAGAACCCCAACACCTGCCCCCCGAATCAGGTCCGCGGGGGGCAGGGGGAGCCAGCGACCAGGTGTGGAGGGACCAGCGTCAGGAAGTGCATCAGAGGTCTCCGGGTTGAGGCGCTCTGCCAGGAGGTGCAGCGATGCATCTCCAGCCACCCCTGAACCCGTAGAGACAAAGAGCAGCCGCAAGGCTGGCCCTGCAAGTTCTGGGACTACAAGTGCAAGAAGTTCCGGAAGCACAGGTACTGTGACAACAAGGCCTGACAATGTGGACTGTGATACAATGTGGATGTGCGGAGGAGGATTGGGGGATGCCTAGGGCCCGGGAGTCTGGAGTCCCCCATAACTCTCGTGTGGCAGAACACATACGTGGATATGAGGAAGCAAGGGGCAGCTTGTATAGGCTCCAGGAGGAGGTACGGGAAGCAAAAGCCCTGATGGAAACTGCGGCGAAACGACAGAAAGCTGAGCTGTCAGCCCGGATTAAATAGCTGAAAAATGAAATAAGGATACTGGAGAAGAAGAGAACTTTTATTTTAGAGAACAGCGGGCCATTTAGGGAAAAACTTTTAAATGAAGACCGCTTTCATACAATGGAGAGAGAGAAGCAGAGACGGCTGAGGGGGCTTCAGCCACGGGTGGAGGAGGAAGGAGACGCTGCGGAGGCCGATAATGTTGAGCCAAATCCACCCGGGGGTCTGCAACATCTGACCCCATACAGTGGGCTCCCTGCAGGGCAAGTGGCGATGTCATCTGGCCGTGGCTCTGGCCGTTCGGGGGATGAGAGCAGCACCAGTCACCAGGGAGGGGCGCTGATGGCCCAGATCCAGCTCCTGGAGTCCCCAGGTCGCCTCCAGGACTTCACGTTTGGGGATGAGTTACCAGAGGAGGCACCTGGGGGAAGGAAAAAGAAGCTAAAGAAGACCAAGCTCCAGGAGCAGGTAACATTTGTATATACCCCCCTCCCTGAGCCCCCCGGACTGGCCGCAGGGTCAGCTCACTGTGTGAACCCCATTTCTCAGCCCAGCCTGAGTTCTGCTGTGGACTCAGTGCAGGAGAGTGGGGATAATATGGAGTCTAGTGTGGCGGTGAGCTCCATCGCTGTTTGTAGTAACAGTGGTGGAGCAGACAATGTATCGGCTGTGAGGTCGGACAGTGATATTTGCCCAGCGATGGGCATGGATGGCTCTGGCACATTGGGCTGCTCCCTAACGGGAGGAGGTGGCGGCTTTGTGCCAGAGTCAGCTGCGGGAGCTCCGGTGGCTCTGAGCGTTGGCACTGCTGTTCCTTTGGAGCAGCGGTGTCATCGTGAAAGAGCTGCTGGGGCCAAGATGTCTTCGCCTCCCAGAAAGACTTGACTAAAACCTTTATTTTGTATTGGCGCCGCTTATCCAGAACAGCGGCGCCCAGGAGCAGAAAACTCCAGTACTGATGAGGCGGAGGGTACCAGTAAAAACAGGGCTGGGGCCACTAATAAACAGGCTAGGCAGGCTTCCCGGTCCTTGTATAAAGGACCGGTGACCTGTCCTGTGGTGGTGGCTCCAGCTCTGGTACCCAGTGATGCTGATGGTACACTATCTGCACCAGAGCGCACCGGTCCAGCCAGTATGAATGAGGAGGTTAATGTTGGAGTGAATTGTAGTATGGGCTGTAGCACGGCTGGAGGTATGGGGGGCATATCAGCTAAAACAGGCAATAATGGTGTGAGTATGGATTATGTGGAGGAGGGTGGTGAAGGGGCACAGATTAGTGGTGGGGATGTAGAGCCTGGTCCAGTTGCATCCCCAGCAGTGGCAGCACCGGTACGCAGCTACGCAAATGTCACCGCTGGGGGGAGGGGGGCACCTTCCTCGTCCTCTGGCTCTGGGGGGGGGGCAATTTGCAGCAGCGTCTCCTGGGGGCCTTAAGGAGAGGGGAGAGATCAATCAATGTAGAGGGTAGGGAGGTTGATCTATCCTTTTGGATAGATAGACATGGTCTTTCAGCCTTCCGAGAGGAAAGAGGGGGGGATACTGTGTGGTCCCTCCCAACAGCCGGGCCAGGTGGTCTCCGAAGGAATGTGGTCCGGCGGAGGTGGAGAGGCAGTGATACATGTCCTCCAAGATCTAAAGTTGTTGAGCTTCTGCTGAAGTTGGGCTTTAAGGAAGCTGACATCTACGCCTTGATACATCCTTATGGTACCCCTGAGTTCGATATCAGCTTTGTTCGGCCAGAGGGGCTTGAGCTCTTCTGGTCGAATTATGAGCTGGTAAAGAATGAGCCCGGCTGGCGAGACTTTGCCATTCAGGCGGTGTCTCGCCAAAACAATGTCAAGAAAGTGACCGTTTTAACCCGTAACGAATCACTTTCTTGTATTGACATCATGACGTGGCTAGGTCGGTATGGAGAGGTGGTGGAGGTCCCAAAAAAGAACAGGGATGAATATGGCATCTGGTCAGGGGCCTGGACGTTTATGGTCAAGCTTAAGCTTTCAGGAAATACCGTTACCCATATACCATCTGCGACCTTCCTCGGAAGGGATCGTATCCAGATCTTCTACCAGGGTCAGCCGAAGCTCTGTCACAGATGTGGTGACCCCACACATTTTAGTGCCAATTGCACTGTGCAGAAGTGCACTCTGTGTGGGGAAATAGGCCATCTCGCTGCATCTTGTGCAGAGATTAGGTGTCACCTGTGTGGTGACTTAGGTCACCCATTCAGTCGCTGCCCTCGTTCCTTTGTCAACGCGGTTGTTGCCCCAGTGGGGGTAAGCCATGAGGTGAACTCTGCTGGGGGGATGGCTGGCGGGGATGAAGGGGTCCTGCGGCCAGGGAAGAAAAGTAAGCAGAAGACGCCTGCCCAACTGAGGCGTCTCAAGAAGCGTCAAAGGGATAGGGAGATTCGGGAGTCACAGGAGCATCAGCCAGCTGAGGTGGCTTCTGATCCTGTCCCTGCGACCAGTGTTACTGCTGAGGCCCTGGGGGATAGTGAACTGGATGAGGAGACTGGAAGGATCCACAAAGAGGAGGATACTGTCTCCTCGCTGTCCTCCCATGGTGAGAGCACGGATGAGGACAGAGGGAGATGGGCAGAAACAAAGCGGGGTACTCGGAGGAATAAGAAAAAGGGAGATTTAAAATCTTCTCCCACCCGCCAGATGCCAAAGGAAGGTACAACTGACCCCCTCTGATTGGTCTCTCCAACCGGTTCCGAGCCCTCCGCGACATTTCCTCTTCGGAGGAGGAGGCTGGGGGTGAGGTTCTGGATGTTGCGGTGGGGCCCACAGGGGACCCTGAGTCCTCTCTCCCTGGGGAACCTATGTCTTCAGGGGGGGGGGGGACTGGCTCAGAGTCAGGGGATGAGGAAAATGTAAATAAAGGGAAAATGGACACATCCATCTCACTAAAAAGGGGTAAACCATCATCTGATGAGGAGGGTGGTGGGGTGGATGGGAAGGATGGTGGGAAAAAGAAAGCTGTCTAACTCAATCACCCTTGATGGCGGCACCCTCTCCGTTGACTCTGGCATCCATTAATGTTGCCAGCATAAAGTCAGATACGGCTCGATTTGCGGCCTATGATTTTTTTGCCCATATTAATGCTGATATTTTATTTTTGCAAGAGACCAGGCTAACAGATATGTCATCTATCTACAAGGCTAAAAGAGAGTGGAGGAATGGGCCCTCCTACTGGTCTCTTGGGGCCGAGCCATATAGCGGAGTGGCGGTCCTTTTTACCGCAGCGGTAGAATGCCGACGGGTTATCGAGTTAGAAATGGGGAGGTGCCTGATCTTAGATGTCCTCATGAAGGGACAAGAACTTCGCCTTATTAACATCTACGGCCCACAGTCTAAGTGGGACCGGAAGTGTCTCTTTATGAGGATCAAGCCCTATCTTTTTACAAGTCGGCAGGTGGTCTTTGGAGGGGACTTTAATGCTGTCACGAGGCCCCAAGACAGGGGAGGTGCCAGAGACAAGCTGACTTATGATAGCGTCGCCCTAAATAGCATAGCGAGTGAGGCTCGCCTGGTGGATGTCCACATCCGGCACACCCCAGGCCACGCGGGATTCACCTATCATAGGGGTAGTTGTAGGTCTAGGATAGATAGGTTTTATTTAAAGGAGAAGGCCGTCTCTTCAGCAGTGTCTGTTGTTGAGGTGGAGTTCTCCGATCACTGTTTAATTTTGTTTTCTCTGAATGTTACAGAGACCCCCCGGATGGGCAGAGGCTATTGGAAGCTGAATTCGTCTCTCTTGGAAGAAGCGGAGATAAGACAGTCCTTTGAGGATTTTCTTCAGAGCCAGGTACCATTGCTGGGCCTTTGTAGCAGTAAGTCAGAGTGGTGGGAGATCTTCAAAAAAAGGGTTGCGAGATTCTTCCGCCAGCTCTCAGGCCTCAGAAGCCTAAACAGGTACCGTTTGTACCAGGGCCTGAGGAAGAAACTTGAGCACCTTGTCTCGACTGGAGATAGTCGTGATGATATCTCCAGAGTGAAATCCTTGCTGATGAGGTGTCAGTACGATAGGCACGCATCTTTGGTTTTTGAGAGGGATTACGGGAAGTACCGCTCGCCCGACCCTTACAGAAACTGCAAGATGTAAGTGAATAGTAAAATAGTCTCAGGACTGATTGATAGTACGGGATCCTTGAAAAAGTCCAGATCAGGGATCTTGGAGGTCGTCAGATCCTTTTACTCGCACCTCTTGGGAAGGAAGGATCTAGATCGGGATAAGGTGTCAGCTTTCTTGGCTGAAACCATCCCTGAACTAGGAGTAGACCCCTCTCTTGACGTTTTGACAGAGATGATCCGGGAAGAGGAAGTCAGGATGGCGATTGATGGACTTGCCCTCAAGAAGTCACCCGGTCCAGATGGCTTAACATCTGAGTTCTATAAGACCTTTAAGGACACTTTGGTTCCCCTGTTGACCGAGGTATTTAATGAGTGTCTATCCTCGGGCACTCTGCCAAAGTCAATGAGGAGGTCAGCGCTGATCATCCTGTCAAAGGGTAAAGACCCGTTCCACATTGAGAATTGGCGTCCCATAGCACTTCTCAATGTGGACCGAAAGATTCTGGCAAAAGTGCTGTTTAACCGGTTGGTGGAGTTTGCACCCCGGCTCCTTTCGGGGGCTCAGCATTGCTCTGTTCCGGGCCGCAGTACATTTAGTGCTGTGCTCAGTGTCCGAGAGGCTGTGGAGCAGGGTAGGGCTGGCCACTGGAAGGGGTACTTGCTGTCCTTGGATCAGGCAAAAGCGTTTGATCGGGTTAACCATGAGTACCTCTGGTCTGTTCTTCTGAGATATGGCCTGCCGGGGGAGGGGTTTGTTGATTGGCTTAAGACCTTGTACGCAGGGGCAGAGAGTTTCCCGCTTGTGAATGGTTGGATTGGCCGCTCTTTTGAGGTTGGGTCTGGTGTCCGTCAGGGTTGTCCTTTGAGCCCGTTGCTGTACGTGTTTGCAATTGATCCTTTCCTTAGGAGGATTGATTGTGGACCGTTGGCGGGGGTGAGAATGGACCTGGCGGTGCCGGATTTGGCTCTGAGGGCGGTAGCGTATGCTGATGATGTCACCGTGTTTGTCTCCTCACAAGAGGAAGGCCAATGGGTGATGTCAGAGGTGGACCGCTACTCGGAGGCATCCGGGTCCAAGATCAACCGGGATAAGTGTGAGAGTCTCTGGCTGGGAGGGGGAGATCCTAATTTTGATCTCCCGGACGCCCTTCCAGAGCCCCAGGAATCTGCAAAAGTTCTCGGCATCGAATTTGGCCAAGGGGATTACCCCAAACAAAACTGGGACAGCAGGCTTAAGATCGCCGCTCAGAAGGTGGATCAGTGGAAGGGTTGGTCTTTGACCCTCCGGGAAAGGGTTAACCTGATCAAAACATTCCTGCTCCCTTTACTGATATACCTGGGCAGTGTATGCATGTTGCCAGAACCTCTTTGGACCCGGGTCTACAGTGTGTTCTTCCAAATGTTATGGGGGAACAGACTGAACCTAGTGAAGAGGGAGGTTACTTACCGTACAAGGAGACTAGGGGGGTTGTGTATGGTCAACCCTGTGGTATTCCTAGTGAATACCTTTCTTAAGACCAATATAGCAAACCTCTGGTCAGAGAGGGCTCCTCTGTGGGTATCCTCCTGTAGGGGATGGTTTTGGCCTTTCTTCCAGGAATGGGAGACAGGAGGGCAAGTGAAGGATCTTCGCACACCACACGGGCATCTCCCGGCTTACGCTACCCCGGTTCTGAAGGTTATTCGTCGGTGGGGTCTGGGGATGGGGGAGATTAGGACTCTGTCGAGGAAATTCCTTGACAAGAGGGTCCTGTCTTCTCATTTCCAGAGGCCATTGGCGCTCAAGGACTGCCCAAGTCGGGATCTGGAGGTGGGTTTAGAGCTTTTGAATTCTATCAGGATCCCCTTGAAGTTTTGGGACTTGACTTGGCGCTGCTTCCATGGGAAACTGTGTGTGAGGGACAATCTGAATTGCAGGAGCTCTGATGACCGGGGATGTCCCCGCGAAGAGTGTGGAGGCATGCTGGAAAGCATGGAGCATTTTCTGCTTCATTGTCCCTTTAACACAGAGGTTTACACCAGGGTGGGCGCTTCCATTGGTTGGCCTCGGCTGGCCAGTCTCTCCTATGCGGAATGGGCCTATGGGGCATTCAGAAACCTTGGAGGCTGGGACCGGTGCACTTTATTCCTAGTCAGCTCAGTGGTTAGGTACTACACGTGGAACGCACGGTGTTTAGTGTCGACGCAGCGTAAAATCCTCCCTGTGGATGTGGTGGTTAGGAACATTCTCGGTGACCTGGTGAAGGTGCGTTCTCTGGAGTACGAGAGGCTGGGTGCTGGCAGGGCCTCTCGTCTATGGAGGGGCTCTGCCTTTAAAGTGCCTTAGCCTGTTGTCTCCCCCTGGTGGTGGGCTGATGCTGGCACATTAGTCTTTTTGTTTTGAGCAGTTGGTTTATGGTAATATAGGGCTTGCAGGCGCTGAACTTGAACTTTAGGGGTTTGTTGTTTGGTTTATAGTGTTATATGTATTTGTTATTGTATTTATTGTTGTAGTCTATTTGTATACTTGTATATTGTTATATTTTATGTAATGTATATATTGTGTGATGCCACCTGGGGATTGGGTTTAGTTTAGGTTGGGTGGTGGGTTAAAAAGGGGGGAGGGGGTTTGTATGGGACTTTTATATATACAGAAAATCCTGGACTGGTTCATGGACGTCTGGTAACATGTACTGGGGGCATGGGATGCGGGACCAGCTCAGGGCCAAAAAAAAAAAAAAAAAGTGGTGTTATTTTGTTTGTGTTGGTGTCACGATGCCGGCTGGCAGGTAGTGGATCCTCTGTGCCAGAGAGGGATTGGCGTGGACCGTGCTAGTGGACCGGTTCTAAGCCACTACTGGTTTTCACCAGAGCCCGCCGCAAAGCGGGATGGTCTTGCTGCGGCGGTAGTGACCAGGTCGTATCTACTAGCAACGGCTCACCTCTCTGGCTGCTGAAGATAGGCGCGGTACAAGGGAGTAGGCAAAAGCAAGGTCGGACGTAGCAGAAGGTCGGGGCAGGCAGCAAGGATCGTAGTCAGGGGCAACGGCAGAAGGTCTGGAATCACAGGCAAGGAACACACAAGGAACGCTTTCACTGGCACTAAGGCAACAAGATCCGGCGAGGGAGTGAAGGGGAAGTGAGGTGATATAGGGGAGTGCACAGGTGTAAAGACTAATTGGAACCACTGCGCCAATCAGCGGCGCAGTGGCCCTTTAAATCGCAGAGACCCGGCGCGCGCGCGCCCTAGGGAGCGGGGCCGCGCGCGCCGGGACAGAACAGACGGAGAGCGAGTCAGGTAGGGGAGCCGGGGTGCGCATCGCGAGCGGGCGCTACCCGCATCGCGAATCGCACCCCGGCTGGCAGCGGAATCGCAGCGCCCCGGGTCAGAGGACGTGACCGGAGCGCTGCCGCGGGGAGAGTGAAGCGAGCGCTCCGGGGAGGAGCGGGGACCCGGAGCGCTCGGCGTAACAGTACCCCCCCCCTTGGGTCTCCCCCTCTTCTTAGAGCCTGAGAACCTGAGGAGCAGACTTTTGTCTAGGATGTTGTCCTCAGGTTCCCAGGATCTCTCTTCAGGACCACAACCCTCCCAGTCCACTAAAAAAAAATTTTTCCCACTGACCTTTTTGGCAGCTAAAATTTCTTTGACCGAGAAGATGTCCGAGGAGCCGGAAACAGGAGTGGGAGGAACAGATTTGGGAGAAAAACGGTTGAGGATGAGTGGTTTGAGAAGAGAGACGTGAAAGGCATTAGGGATACGAAGAGAGGGAGGAAGAAGAAGTTTATAAGAGACAGGATTAATTTGACACAAAATTTTGAAAGGACCAAGATAGCGTGGTCCCAACTTGTAGCTAGGGACACGGAAGCGGACATATTTAGCGGAGAGCCATACCTTGTCTCCAGGGGAAAAAACGGGGGGAGCTCTTCTTTTCTTATCCGCGAACTTCTTCATGCGTGATGAAGCCTGTAAGAGAGAATTTTGGGTCTCTCTCCATATGATGGAAAGGTCACGAGAAATTTCATCCACAGCGGGCAGACCAGAGGGCAAGGGAGTAGGGAGGGGGGGAAGAGGGTGACGGCCGTACACCACGAAAAATGGGGATTTGGAGGAAGACTCAGAGACCCTGAAGTTATACGAGAATTCGGCCCATGGGAGGAGATCTGCCCAGTCATCCTGGCGGGAGGAAACAAAATGTCGCAAATAATCACCCAAGATCTGGTTAATCCTTTCTACTTGTCCATTGGACTGGGGATGATATGCAGAAGAAAAATTTAATTTAATCTTGAGTTGTTTACAGAGAGCCCTCCAGAATTTAGACACGAATTGGACGCCTCTATCCGAGACAATCTGCGTAGGCAATCCGTGAAGACGAAAAATGTGTACAAAAAATTGTTTAGCCAACTGAGGCGCAGAAGGAAGACCAGGAAGAGGGATGAAATGTGCCATTTTGGAGAATCGATCAACGACCACCCAAATAACAGTGTTGCCACGGGAAGGGGGTAAATCAGTAATAAAATCCATACCAATCAGAGACCAAGGCTGTTCGGGGACAGGCAGAGGATGAAGAAAACCAGCGGGCTTCTGGCGAGGAGTCTTATCCCGGGCACAGATAGTGCAGGCTCGCACAAAGTCCACAACATCCGTCTCCAGAGTCGGCCACCAATAGAAGCGGGAGATGAGTTGCACAGATTTCTTGATACCCGCATGACCTGCGAGATGGGAGGAGTGACCCCATTTGAGGATTCCGAGGCGTTGGCGAGGAGAAACAAAGGTCTTTCCTGGAGGAGTCTGCCTGATGGAGGCAGGAGAAGTGGAGATCAGGCAGTCAGGTGGAATGATGTGTTGCGGAGAGAGTTCAACTTCTGAGGCATCCGAGGAACGAGAGAGAGCATCGGCCCTAATGTTCTTATCGGCAGGACGAAAGTGAATCTCAAAATTAAATCGGGCAAAGAACAGAGACCACCGGGCCTGGCGAGGATTCAGCCGTTGGGCAGACTGGAGGTAGGAGAGGTTCTTGTGGTCGGTGTAGATAATAACAGGAGAACTTGATCCCTCCAGCAGATGCCTCCATTCCTCAAGTGCTAATTTAATGGCTAGAAGCTCTCGATCCCCGATGGAGTAGTTCCTCTCCGCTGGAGAGAAGGTCCTAGAGAAAAAACCACAAGTGACAGTATGCCCGGAAGAATTTTTTTGTAGAAGAACAGCTCCAGCTCCCACTGAGGAGGCATCAACCTCCAATAGGAAGGGTTTGGAAGGGTCAGGTCTGGAGAGGACGGGAGCCGAAGAAAAGGCAGACTTGAGTCGTTTAAAGGCGTCTTCTGCTTGAGGAGGCCAGGACTTGGGATCAGCATTTTTTTTGGTTAAAGCCACGATAGGAGCCACAATGGTAGAAAAATGTGGAATAAATTGCCTGTAATAATTGGCGAACCCCAAAAAGCGTTGGATAGCACGGAGTCCGGAGGGGCGTGGCCAATCTAAGACGGCAGAGAGTTTGTCTGGATCCATCTGTAGTCCCTGGCCAGAGACCAAATATCCTAGAAAAGGAAGAGATTGGCATTCAAACAGACATTTCTCAATTTTGGCATAGAGTTGGTTGTCACGAAGTCTCTGAAGAACCATACGGACATGCTGGCGGTGTTCTTCTAGATTGGCAGAAAAAATTAGGATATCGTCCAGATATACAACAACACAGGAGTATAACAGATCACGAAAAATTTCATTGACAAAGTCTTGGAAGACGGCAGGGGCGTTGCACAGTCCAAAGGGCATGACCAGATACTCAAAGTGTCCATCTCTGGTGTTAAATGCCGTTTTCCATTCGTCCCCCTCTCTGATGCGGATGAGGTTATAGGCGCCTCTTAAGTCCAATTTAGTGAAGATGTGGGCACCTTGGAGGCGATCAAAGAGTTCAGAGATGAGGGGTAAGGGGTAGCGGTTCTTAACCGTGATTTTATTAAGACCGCGGTAGTCAATGCAAGGACGAAGGGAGCCATCCTTTTTGGACACAAAGAAAAATCCGGCTCCGGCAGGAGAGGAGGATTTACGGATAAAGCCCTTTTTTAGATTCTCCTGGACGTATTCGGACATGGCAAGAGTCTCTGGGGCAGAGAGAGGATAAATTCTGCCCCGGGGTGGAGTAGTGCCCGGGAGGAGGTCGATAGGGCAATCATAAGGCCTGTGAGGAGGTAGAGTCTCAGCTTGTTTTTTGCAGAAAACATCCGCGAAGTCCATATAGGCCTTAGGGAGACCGGTTACTGGAGGAACCACAGAGTTACGGCAAGGGTTACTGGGAACCGGTTTTAGACAGTTCTTGGAACAAGAGGACCCCCAACTCTTGATCTCCCCAGTGGACCAATCCAGGGTAGGGGAATGAAGTTGAAGCCAGGGAAGACCAAGGAGAATTTCCGAGGTGCAATTGGGGAGGACCAAAAGTTCAATCCTCTCATGATGAGATCCGATGCTCATAAGAAGGGGCTCCGTGCGGAAACGTATGGTACAGTCCAATCTTTCATTATTTACACAATTGATGTAGAGGGGTCTGGCGAGACTGGTCACCGGGATGTTGAACCTGTTGACGAGAGAGGCCAAAATAAAATTTCCTGCAGATCCAGAGTCCAAGAAGGCCACTGTAGAGAAGGAGAAGGCAGAGGCAGACATCCGCACAGGCACAGTAAGACGTGGAGAAGCAGAGTAGACATCAAGGACTGTCTCACTTTTGTGCGGAGTCAGCGTACGTCTTTCCAGGCGGGGAGGACGGATAGGACAATCTCTCAGGAAGTGTTCGGTACTAGCACAGTACAGGCAGAGGTTCTCCATACGGCGTCGTGTCCTCTCTTGAGGTGTCAGGCGAGACCGGTCGACCTGCATAGCCTCCACGGCGGGAGGCACAGGAACAGATTGCAGGGGACCAGAGGAGAGAGGAGCCGAGGAGGAGAAACGCCTCGTGCGAACAGAGTCCATATCTTGGCGGAGTTCCTGACGCCTTTCGGAAAAACGCATGTCAATGCGAGTGGCTAGGTGAATAAGTTCATGTAGATTAGCAGGAATTTCTCGTGCGGCCAGAACATCTTTAATGTTGCTGGATAGGCCTTTTTTGAAGGTCGCGCAGAGGGCCTCATTATTCCAGGACAATTCTGAAGCAAGAGTACGGAATTGTACGGCATACTCGCCAACGGAAGAATTACCCTGGACCAGGTTCAACAGGGCAGTCTCAGCAGAAGAGGCTCGGGCAGGTTCCTCAAAGACACTTCGGATTTCCGAGAAGAAGGAGTGTACAGAGGCAGTGACGGGGTCATTGCGGTCCCAGAGCGGTGTGGCCCATGACAGGGCTTTTCCGGACAGAAGGCTGACTACGAAAGCCACCTTAGACCTTTCAGTGGGAAACAGGTCCGACATCATCTCCAGATGCAGGGAACATTGGGAAAGAAAGCCACGGCAAAACTTAGAGTCCCCATCAAATTTATCCGGCAAGGATAAGCGTATCCCAGGAGCGGCCACTCGCTGCGGAGGAGGTGCAGGAGCTGGCGGAGGAGATGACTGCTGAAGCTGTGGTAGTAACTGTTGTAGCATAACGGTCAGTTGAGACAGCTGTTGGCCTTGTTGCGCTATCTGTTGTGACTGCTGGGCGACCACCGTGGTGAGGTCAGCGACAACTGGCAGAGGAACTTCAGCGGGATCCATGGCCGGATCTACTGTCACGATGCCGGCTGGCAGGTAGTGGATCCTCTGTGCCAGAGAGGGATTGGCGTGGACCGTGCTAGTGGACCGGTTCTAAGCCACTACTGGTTTTCACCAGAGCCCGCCGCAAAGCGGGATGGTCTTGCTGCGGCGGTAGTGACCAGGTCGTATCTACTAGCAACGGCTCACCTCTCTGGCTGCTGAAGATAGGCGCGGTACAAGGGAGTAGGCAAAAGCAAGGTCGGACGTAGCAGAAGGTCGGGGCAGGCAGCAAGGATCGTAGTCAGGGGCAACGGCAGAAGGTCTGGAATCACAGGCAAGGAACACACAAGGAACGCTTTCACTGGCACTAAGGCAACAAGATCCGGCGAGGGAGTGAAGGGGAAGTGAGGTGATATAGGGGAGTGCACAGGTGTAAAGACTAATTGGAACCACTGCGCCAATCAGTGGCGCAGTGGCCCTTTAAATCGCAGAGACCCGGCGCGCGCGCGCCCTAGGGAGCGGGGCCGCGCGCGCCGGGACAGAACAGACGGAGAGCGAGTCAGGTAGGGGAGCCGGGGTGCGCATCGCGAGCGGGCGCTACCCGCATCGCGAATCGCACCCCGGCTGGCAGCGGAATCGCAGCGCCCCGGGTCAGAGGACGTGACCGGAGCGCTGCCGCGGGGAGAGTGAAGCGAGCGCTCCGGGGAGGAGCGGGGACCCGGAGCGCTCGGCGTAACAGTTGGTTTTTATTATATTGTATATATTATTATTGTTGTTATTCTTTTGGTATATTACTGGTATTGGGTTTTTGGTATTGCAACTGGGCCAGGAAATTCACATTTAGTATTAGTGTATATTAGTGTATATAGTTTATTAGTATGGTATGGGTATTATGGGTATTATAGGAATATGTCTTTTGTAAATATTGTATATATTTGTTTGTGTGCAGGAATGAGTGTGGGGTGGACCAGTGTTGTATTTTATGCTATGGTGTTGGTTTTATGATCGTTATATTGATATGTTCTGTCGGATATGATATGTTTATGTTTTGTAATTTTTTTTATTGTTATGTTTGAAATTTTAATAAAAGATCTACAGGATATAACTCAGGATCAGTACAAGATAAATAATGTAATGTATGTACACAGTGACCTCACCAGCAGAATAGTGAGTAAAGCTCTGGAGTATAATACAGGATATAACTCAGCATCAGTACAAGATAAATAATGTAATGTATGTACACAGTGACCTCACCAGCAGAATAGTGAGTACAGCACTGGAGGGTGTGGTCACTAGGTGTGTCTGTCTGTTGCTGAGCTCCTGAGACTCCGGACTTCCAGAGGAGAGAGGCTGATTTTTCCACCTGCTTTCCCAGGATTTTAGCAGATTCCTGGGGAAGATCCTCCTGCAATGGAGCCTCGTGGCTCCACTACCCGTTCTAGGCTGGCGGGAGGTGGAGTGAAAACTTCGACAGTCATTGTTCCGACCGGGAGAAGATCTGGCAGAGTCTGCAGCAATGCAGGCTCTGCTTCCCAGGCTACGGGTGCCAGCCAGAGATCCACAGGTGGAAGAAGAGGATGGAAAAGCAATGTGGAGATGTGGTCGGAGAGAGGGCCCAAGGAGTCCAGCTCCACGTACTGCTCCCGCATGACCGCAAGGTTTGCGGAGTATGAACAGTGCGACAGGGAGGTGAGGATGGCCAGAGAGGATCTGCGTGCGGCCCAGAGTCTGGTGTGCGCTGTATCCAAAAAGAGCAGGCCAGAACTGAGGAAAAGGATAACATCGCTGAGGGGCGAGATTGTGAAGCTGGAGGCGAGGAGAGCGGAGATACTGGAGGGGAGCGGTCTCTTTAAGGAGAAACTGATAAACAACGATCGGTTTGCCGCCACGAAATCCCCAGGTAATGTGGAGGTGGATGATGGGGAGAGTAGTGGCGGTGAAGATAGTGAGGATGGTGGTGAAGATGTAAAGGAGGAAAAGGAGAAGATGGAGGAAAGTGCACAATGTGTGGAAGTTGATGCTATGCCTGTAGCTACTCCCTGTGACACCCAGACCCAGGACAGCTACATTGAGGCTGGACAGGTGGCACTACCACCAAGTGAGAGTGAGGAGGATGATGTGGAGGGTGAGGCTGGGGGTCTATTGAGGGCGATTGTGATGCAAGAGTCCCCAGCCTACCTCCAGAATTTCACCTTTGGAGACGATGAGTATGAGGATGTGGTAGTCAAGCAGAAGTCCAAGAAGCAGAAGACAAAGGAGACGGTGCAATATGTATTTGTCCCTTTCCAGCAGTCTGGGCAAGCTGCAAAGCTGGTTCAGGCTGCGGGCTCCCCCAAACTGCCAAACCCCGTTCCTGTGGTGGAGCGGGGCCAGCATGGGGGGGGGGTACAGCATGGCGTCAGAAAAGGCTGAGGGCGAAATAGTTGTGAAGCTCACCCATCCTGTTGGTAGGGAAGGGCAGGATGGGCTCATGCCGGGTAGAGGCGAGCTATTCTGCCATGTGCTCGGTGGGCAGTTCCCCGAGTACTGTGGGCACTACTGGCACCGCGGGGCACTCCCCTGTGAGGGGGTGGGAGTGTCCGGGTGCCGGAGAGCGTTGGGTCCGTGTGCACGGGGGCCGTTCCCCCGAGTACAGTGTGTTCTGCGGGCACTGCGGGGCACACCCCTGTGAGGGGTGGGGGGGAGTGTCCCGGTGCCGGGATCAGTGTCCGGCAATGGCGCCGTGGGAGGAGCTGGGGTGCACTCGGTGGGGCAGCCCCAGACTCAGGAGGCGTCATTCCCCATTCAGGAGGAGCCATCACCATCAGCATTGACCCCAGCAGCAGCCAAGCCAGAAAAAAAAGACTTCAGTTAAACCAGCAGTACTACAATTCCCAGCCAGCCCAGAATCAGTTAGGCAGGATATGAGTGCAGGATGTGAGAATGCTGAGTGTAGTAGTGTTGTGGATGAGAGGAGTGTCAGTGGAGTGAATGTTGGTGGGAGTAGTGATATGAATGGGAAGTCTGGTATGTGAGTGGTGGTGTGAATGGTGGTTCTGGGTCTGGGTCTGGGTCTGGTCCGGCTGCCACCCTGGCAGTGACTGCTCCTAGGAGCTATGCTAATGTCGCTGCCGGGGGTCCAGGGGGGTCCCCATCTCCGTCCGGCCCCGAGGGTTACTTGCAACAGCGCCTCCTAGAGGCTCTACGTAGGGGTGACAGGTCGATCCAGGTAGAGGGAAGGGGTGAGGTCGACCTGTCTTTCTGGATAGAGAGGCACAGTTTGGGGGTTTTCCGAGAGCGGAATGGGGAGATGGTCTGGTCCCTCCTGACAACCGGGCAGGACAATAACCGCAGGAATGTGGTCCGTCTGATTTGGAGGGGTTAGGATGCGTGCCCACCTCGCGCTAAAGTGGTTGAGCTCCTCCTCCAGATGGAATTCAGGGCGAGTGACATCTATGCCCTGATCCATCTCTATGGTTTGTCCGAGTTTGACGTCAGATTCGTTCGGCCAGAGGGTCTCGAACTCTTCTGGTCAAACTACGAGGTGGTGAAGAACGAGCCCGGCTGGCGGGATTTTGCCGTAAAGGCGATTTCCCGTCAGAACGTTTTGACCCATAATGAGTCACTTTCTTGTTATGACATCATGACCTGGCTCGGTCGGTATGGGGATGTGACGGACATGCCCAGGAAAAACTTGAGCACGGGATCTGGTCCGGGGCCTGGACGTTTTCCGTCAAACTCAGGCGTTCAGGGAGTACGGTTGCCCACATTCCGTCAGCCGACTTCCTTGGACATGACAGGATCCAGGTCTTCTACCAGGGGCAGCCTAAGGTCTGTCACAGGTGCGGTAGCCCCACCCATTTTAGTGCAGCCTGTACTGTACAGGTCTGTGCTTTGTGTGGTGGGGTGGGTCATCTGGCTGCATCCTGTGGACAGATCCGCTGCCATCTGTGTGGTGTCCTCGGGCACCCTTTTAGCCGTTGTCCTAGCACCTTTGCCCGTGCGGTGGCCGCTCCGGCTGGGGAGAGCTGTGAAGTTGCCTCAGCTGGAGAGGGTACGTGAAGGGATGGGGCGCACCAGGGCTAGCGAGGAGGAAGGGCCCCGCCAAACTAAGGCGGGAGGAAAATCGGAGGAGGAGCAGGGAGCTGGAGAGTACCCAAGTGACGGGGGGTAGCTCCGGCCCCTGCTCCTGAAGCTGGGCCTGAAATTACTGAAGCCCTGGAGGAGGACGTGCTGGATGAGGAGATCAGGAGACTGGGCAAAGAGGAAGGCAATATGGCCGACTCTTCTGATTCCTCCCACTATGAAAGTGTGGATAAGGAGAGTGTAGAGAAGGCCAAAAAGAATGACAAGGGCAAAAGAAAAAGGGAGAAAGAAGAGGTCCAAGCCCTCTCTCCCTTGTACTGCGGGCCAGGTCCAAAATGGAAGCCTGACTGCCCCCCCCCTCTGGTTGACCTGACAAACCGGTACCTCGTCCTTGATAACATCTCCTCCCCCTCCTTGGAGGGGGATGGTGAGGGCGAGGTGCCTAGGGAGAAAGAGCCTCTGGGGGGAACTGGGCCCTGTCCTGTTGAGGCACCTTCCTCCGAGGGCAGGGCTAGACCGGGGTCGGACTGAGACGGGGACCATATGGACCAAAGCGAGGCCAAAAAAAGATGTAAAAGCGGTCCTGCCCTTTCTTCTTCTTCTGGGGATGAGGGGACGAAGAAGAAGGGGAAGAAAAAATAAAGGTGTGGCCGTCTAACTCAATCAGCCATGATGGTGGCACTCACCCCATTGACGCTGGCATCCATTAACTGTGCCAGTATAAAGTCGGATACGGCTAGATTCGCAGCCTTTGATTTTCTCGGCTGTGTTGAAGCCGACATTTTCTTTTTACAGGAGACCAGGTTGTCAGATTTAGCCAGAAGAGAGTGGAGGCGTGGGCCCTCCCACTGGTCTCTTGCGGCTGAGCCGTATAGTGGGGTGGCGGTCCTTTTTACTGCTCCGCTTGAATGCCGACGGGTTATTGGGTTAGAAATGGGGAGGTGCCTGATCATAGATGTCCTCATGAAGGGGCAAGAGCTCCGGCTCATTAAGATCTACGCCCCACAAACCAAGTGGGGCCGCAAAGATCTCTTTATGAGGATTAAGCCCTTCCTTTTTACTAGCCGGCAAGGGATTTTTGGAGGGGACTTCAATAATGTCACGAGGTCTCAAGATAGGAGAGGTTCCAATGGTCCGCTGACTTACGGATGGGTAAAGGTTATTGGAAGCTGAATTCGTCCCTCCTGGAGGAAGCGGAGATAAGACGGTCCTTTGAGGATTTTCTTCAGAGTCAGGTACCTTTACTGGACCTTTGTAGTAGTAAGTCAGAGTGGTGGGAGATATTCAAGAAGCGGGTTGCGGGGTTCTTCTGCCAGCTCTCGAGCCTCAGGTCCCTGAATAGGGTCTGAGGAGGAAACTCGAGCTTCTCGTCTCGACTGGAGGTAGCCGAGAGGATATGTCCAGAGTGAAATCCTTGCTGATGAGGTGTCAGTACGATAGGCACGCATCTTTGGTTTTTGAGAGGGATTTGGGGAAGTACAGCTCGCCCGAGATGCAAGATGTCAGTGAGTAGTAAGATCATCTCAGGACTGATTGATAGTACTGGATCTCTGAATCCGTCCAGATCAGGGATCCTGGAGGTTGTCAGATCCTTCTACTCACACCTCTTGGGGAGGAAGGATCTAGATCGGGACAAGATGTCGGCTTTCCTGGCTGAAACCATTCCTGAGCCAGGGGTAGACCCCTCTCTTGATGTTTTGGCAGAAGAAATCAGGGAAGAGGGAGTGAGACTGTCGATTGAGGGTCTCGCCCCTAAGAAGTCTCCAGGTCCGGATGGCTTAACATCCGAGTGGTACAAGACCTTTAAGGAGTCTTTAGCTCCCCTCTTGACCGAGGTATTCAATGAGTGTCTCTCCTCAAGCACTCTGCCGCAGTCAATGAGGAGGTCGGCCCTGATTCTTCTCTCAAAGGGTAAGGATCCTAGCCGGATTGAGAATTGGAGGCCCATAGCTCTTCTCAATACGGACAGGAAGCTTCTGGCCAAGATAGTGTTTAATCGGTTGGTGAAGTTTGCACCTCGACTCCTTTTGGGGGCTCGGCACTGCTCTGTTCCAGGCCGAAGCACCTTAAGTGCAGTCCTTAGTGTCAGAGAGGCAGTGGAGCGTAGAAGTGAGGGTCTCTGGAAGGGGATCAGGCCAAAGCATTTGATCGGGTGAACCACGAGTACCTCTGGTCCGTCCTCCTGAGATATGGCTTACCAAGTACTTTTGTGAATTGGCTTTTCACTTTATATGCAGGGGCAGAGAGTTTCCCGCTGGTGAACGGTTGGTCTGGCCGCTCTTTTGAGGTGGGGTCCGAAGTCTGTCAGGGTTATCCTTTGAGCCCGCTGTTATGCGTGTTCGCAATCGATCCCTTCGTCCGGGGGGTAGATTGTGGGCCGTTGGCGGGAGTCGGGATGAGTCTGGTGGAGCTGGATGTCACCCAGAGAGTGGTGGCGTACGCTGATGATGTCACCAATTTCGTCTCCTCGAGGGGGAGGTTGATGTGGTGATGTCGGAGGTGGATCGCTACTCGGAGGCATCCGGGTCCAAGATCAATCGGGATAAGTGTGAAAGTCTCTGGCTGGGAGGGGGGGATCCCACGTTTGATCTCCCGGACACCCTTCCAGGGCCCCAAGAGTCAGCAAATGTTTTGGGCATCACATTCGGCCAGGATGATTATCCCACCAAAAACTGGGATGGTAAGCTCCGGGATGCCACTCAGAAGGTGGACCAGTGGAAGGGTTGGTCTATGTCCCTCAGGGAAAGGGTACACCTGATCAAATCGTACCTGCTCCCTTTGTTTATCTATCTGGGCAGCGTATATGTATCTTACCAGAGGCTTACTGCACTAGGGTCTACGGCCTGATTTTCCAGCTGTTATGGGGGAACAGGTTGAAACTAGTCAAGAGGGAGGTTACGTACCGCACAAGGAGACTAGGGGGTTTATCTATGGTAAACCCCGAGGTGTTCTTAACGAACACCTTCTTGAAAGCCAACATTGCAAACCTCTGGAAAGAGAGGGCTCCTCCGTGGGTACTCTCCTGCAGGGAACGGTTTCGGCCCTTCTTCAAGTGAAGGACCTCCGTACACCACATGGATATCTTCCGGCTTACGCTACCCCGACTCTGAAGGCGATACGTCGGTGGGGTCTGGGAGTGTGGGAGATCAGGACCCAGTAAAGGCGTTTCCTTGACAAACGGGTTCTGTTGACCCACTTCCAGAAGCCTCTGGCGCTCAGGGACAGCTCAGGTCGGGATCTGAGAGTTGATTTAAATTCGATCCCCCAGAAGTTTTGGGACTTGGCCTGGCGCTGTTTTCAGGGGAAGCTATGTGTAAGGGACAACCTGAATTGTAGGAGCTCTGATGACTGGGACTGTCCCCGAGAAGAGTGCGGGAACACACTGGAAAGCATGGACCACTTCCTGCTTCATTGTCCCTTTAACATAGGGGTCTATAACAGGATGGGCGTTTCCATCGGCTGGAGTCAACTTGCCGGCCTTGCCTATCCGGAGTGGGCTTATGGAGCATTCAAGATCCTGGGTGGCCGAGATCGGTGCACATTATTTTTAGTTAGCTTAGTGGTTAGGTATCACACGTGGAATGCACAGTGTTTAGTATCTACACAGCGAAAAGTCCTCTCCGAGGTGGAGGTCTGTAGGAATATCACTGGTGACCTCGGGAAGATCAGGTCTTTAGAGTATGGCAGATTGGGTACAAGTAGGGCTTCTCTCCTATGGAGAGGGTTTTCATTTGATGTGCCCTAGATGCTGAACCCTTTGGGGGAGGCACGTTAATTCTGGTTAGGGATAGAGTGGTAGGGTCAGTGTTAGGGTCAGTGTGTAGATACAGCTTAAACTTTAGGGGCAGCGATAGTGTGAGTCTTGGGAAAGTAGGTGAGGGATAGGTTTTAAAAATGATTTGGTATCTGGTCTGCCATACTCTGCTCCCCATGGAGGGCTGGTGCATGTCACCTTTAGCTTTTTGTTTTAGGGAAATGAGTGTATGAAGGGCTTGCAGGTAACTGAACTTGGGCCTTACAATTGTTATGTTATGTATATAGTAATGTAGTTGTATGTATAGTTATGTTATGTATATAGTTATTTTATGTGTATAGTTATGCACTTACATTATTATGTTAATAAGTGTATAGTATGTGTTTAAGTAATTATGTTATGTGGCAAACCTTTTGGTGGCATGGCTGAATAGGCCTTGCTTTTACTTTCTTGTATATATGTATATAGGGGGCTATAGAATAGGTTGGGTGGGGGAATGGGGGGGTAAGAGGTGAGCTGGGTGGAGCCATTGATGAACAATATTGGACTCCATGATGCCTGGCTCCTGGTGTGGATTATGGATTGGACTGGACATTTATACCATCTCATGGCCAGAGGGGCTAAAGGGGCTTTGGGATTAGATAGTGAAAGAGTTGTTATTGTTATTCATTTACCTGTATTTCTGTTCTGAGAGAGAGAGATTAAATGTATGTTTATATGTAAGTGTTGTCTGTAATGTATCTGCTGCCTGTTAGTCAATATCTTCATTATGTCCAGGTTTGGATGGCTTTTATTTTCTATTGCCGGGCATGGCAGAGTTTTTGTTTGTGTAATTGGTGTGAGTTTGGTGTGAGTTTGGTGTGATGTAAGGTGTTTATATGTAAGTGTTGTCTCATATTGTTTCATTAGTTTATATATGCGTGCACGTAAGTTGAAACTGGACTGGCTGGTAAAAAGTTTAGTTTGTGTTATAATGACAATTTGTCTTATTTTGTTTCATATTTATGGCGCATGTAATCTTAGTTTATGTTATGTATTATTGATTATGTCTGTTATGTTTTATATTTTTATAATAAAAAAGATTTACAGGATATAACTCAGGATCAGTACAAGATAAGTAATGTAATGTATGTACAGAGTGACCTCACCAGCAGAATAGTGAGTACAGCTCTGGTGTATAATCTATATATACATCTCAATGTGTGTGTGTGTGTGTGTGTGTGTATGTATTAGAGATGAACGAATTGAAGCTGACAAACCCGAATTCGTTAAGAATTTCATGAAAAATTCGATTTGCAAAGAATTTGAATATCGCCGCGATTCTATCGCGCAAATCGCTTCATTAAACTCCCTTTTACAGTGTTCCAGGCTATTGGAGACCTAAAATGGCGGATGCACATGTCAGTACATGGGGCAGGGGGTTATGGGAGGGCGGGAAACATCAGCGGGAATGAAGGTAGGCGGGATGACCCTGAATCACATGTGAGATGCAGCCTGTCAGTGTTCACTGACCCCTGTGATGTCACAGCCCCTATATAATCGGCGGCCATCTTGCCTCTCTTCATTTCATCCATGCACTCAGAGATAGAGAGGATGGGACTACGTGTGTGTGAATAGCTCATACCACAGCGACCACTGCAACTGCTAGTCACATAAGCATCGGGGAAAGACAGGAGTGCAGTGCTTTGGTGTTCTCACAGAGAAGGATCTTTGATATCTAAACCTCCTATTCACGTTATTGAGCATTGCAGCAGAGAGGGGCAGATAGCTGTTAGCTGCCTCATACAGATCAACAAGCTGCCTGAACTTTATCAAACATCTTATCTCCTCATTTTTCAGCACAATTCAGTGTTTTTTTTTTTTGCTCCACAAATCATCTGCTGTTCAGAATTGTGTGACAGAGTGCAATTTAGGGTTTAATCCCTGTTTTTTTTTTTGTTTTTTTTTTGTGGTGCTGCACTGTTCACAAATAAGTTATTTTTTCAGCGGACTGTAGTGCATTTGTCTGCCCTCATACGTGCAAACCACATGCCTACATCAAAGTAGTCTACTCTGTATCTGTAAGTCTAGATGCAGGGAAAGTCCTGACTCCTGGCAAAAGTAATCACCTGCTGGTGTTTTAAAAAAATACAGATTTTTTCTGCATATTGTTGCGCATATTTCTGCCATCATCAGTGCATACCGAATACGTACATCCAAGTATTGTACCATTTTGTACATGTTAATCTGTCAAGGGCCTACATACTGTGAAAGTCCAAACAATAGTATTCACCGGCTGGTGTTTTACAAAAACACAGATTTTTTACTACGTATTGTTGAGCATATTTCTTCCCTCATCAGTGCATACCGCATATGTACATCCAAGTATTGTACCATTTTGTACCTGTTAATCTGTCAAGGGCCTACATACTATGAAAGTCCAAACAACAGTATTCACCGGCTGGTGTTTTGCAAAAATACAGATTTTTTTCTGCATATAGTTGCGCATATTTCTGCCCTCATCAGTGCATACCGCATACGTACATCCAAGTATTGTACCATTTTGTACCTGTTAATCTGTCAAGGGCCTACATACTATGAAAGTCCAAACAATAGCATTTACCGGCTGGTGTTTTACAAAAATACATATTTTTTACTGCATATTATTGCGCATATTTCTGCCCTCATCAGTGCATACGGCATATGTACATCCAAGTATTTTACCATTTTGTACCTGTTAATCTGTCAAGGGCCTACATACTGTGAAAGTCCAAACAATAGTATTCACCTGCTGGTGTTTTACAAAAATACTGATTTTTTTTCTTCGTATAGTTGCGCATATTTCTGCCCTCATCAGTGCATACCGCATACGTACATCCAAGTATTGTACCATTTTGTTAATCTGTCAAGGGCCTACATACTGTGAAAGGACAGCCATAAGTAATCACCTAATGCTGTTCTAGGCAAATACTGTTTAAAGAGTAGTTTAGCGTATGTCAGGCAGAGAAGTGCCAGGACATGCACAGAGGAGTTTCAGAAGCCTAAATACTTCAGGCAGAGTCTGCAGCAGACTAGGGGCGAGTGGCAGCAGGAGTCGCAGCAAGATGCCTGAGCTCCCGTTATCAGCCAGCGGTCGTGTCTCGACCAGCAACCCATCTGCCGTCATCGATTGGTTAACACGCTCATCCACATCATCACAATTGACATCTGACACCCCCAGTCAACAGTCGGTGGGTTCTTCAGACACATCCCTCAGTTGGCATGGCTCCTAGAGAAGTATCTGTGGGTTCAGCTCCACTATTTACTGAGGACGATCTAATAGAGGACAGTCAGCAGATACTGCCCAGCCAAGAAGGGGAGGAGACATGCGCCGTTTGCTCCGCTAGGCAGCCAAGTAGTGATGTGGAGAGTGACGTGGGAGGCGGTGTTGCAAGGGTTCATGGTCCTGAAGCAGACACTGATGGGGAACCTGAGGAGGACATCAGTGACGTGCACACACCTGTTGATGATGATGAAGCCGATCACAATTGTGAGCCGGGTGCATGAGGGGCTTCATCATCATCAGGAGAAGAGAGTTTGGGTTGCCCTTGAGGCAGCAAGGCGGTAGCATGGTTGGCAGTCAGTGTGGTAGCAGAAGTGAAAATTCTGGAGCCAAACGTGCCCGGGGGAGACACCTGCTTCGCGGCAGCCTACTTTTCCGGGAGGTAGGGGAACAGGGGTTCCTGGAGACGGTGCCAGTAGCAGTCAATTAGTGTGGACTGTAGGTGGGAAAATCAGCTACTAGGCGGTATGGTGGTTTTTCATCAGGCATCCGGAGGAGGTTCACGTAGCCACATGCAAGATATGTCGGCAGAAGATTAAGCGTGGCCAGGGTCCCAATGTAGGCACCATGGCCCTGCATCAACGCATGCTTCGCCATCATAAAGCGGCCTGGGAGAACCGTGGCTCCGATGTAGTGATCAAGCCTGATGCATCACCCAGTGGCTATCCGCTACTTCCTTCATCCAGCCAATGCTCCATCACCTCAGCCGAAGGGAGCTGTGTGTCAAACCCTCCTTCTGTCACTCCAGGTGCTCCTGCTTCTCCCGCTTTTAGTCAGCCGTTCCGCCAACAATCCATCGGCGAAGCCATGTCCAAGAGACAATAGTATGCGCCCACTCATCCAACAGCGCAGAAGTTGAATGTGCTCCTGTCCAAGTTGCTGGTGCTGCAGTCCCTCCCTTTCCAAGTGGTGGACTCTGCACCTTTAAGAGAATTGATGGCTTGTGCCGAGCCGAGGTGGACAGTCCCAAGCCATCATTCCTTTGCGAAGAAGGCAGTACCTGCCCAGCATAAGTTTGTACAAGAGAAGGTAGGCCAGTCCTTGAGCCTGTCCGTGTGTTCAATAGTGCACGGCAGTGTGGAGCTGTAACTACGGGCAGGGACAATACTTGTTTTTTACAGCCCACTGGGTAAATGTGGTTCCTGCACAGGCAAAACAGCAACTTGGACAGGTCACACCGCTTCCTCCTCCAAGCTTTAGCTCTCAGACAGTTGGTCCTGTGACAGTGTGCGACTCCGCCTTCTCATCCTCCTCCATGTCCTCCGCCTCCACTGCACGTAGAAATCTCGGTGGCCCTTCATCGTACCATGTGTGTAGGGCACGGCGGTGTCAAGCTGTTCTTCACATGGTTTGCCTTGGCTAACTGAGTCACACAGGGGAGGAACTGCTAAAATTAAATCGTAAAGAAATCCAAGTATGGCTTACTCCACGAAAACTGGAAATGGGAACCATGGTGACCGACAACGGGAAGAACATCGTGCCCACACTGCGACAAGGAAATGTGAAACATGCACCCTGCATAGCACACGTGTTGAATTTGGATGTCAAGCACTTCCTCAAATCTTCACCCATTTGCATAACATCCTGACAATGGCAAGGAAACTGTGCAAGCACTTCAGCCACTCGTGCACCGCAAAGCACACCCTCCTTGAACTGCAGCGGCAAAACGGTATCCCACACCATAGTCTTATTTGTGACATTGCCACACGTTGGAATTCCACCCTCCATATGTTGACAGACTATATGAACAAAGAAAAGCCATCACCGATTTCTTGATGATCCAAGCAGATACGCGTACTCCCTTGTGTAACTTCAATGGGAACCAGTGGAAGCTCATACATGACACCTTTGCTGAGTCCCTTTGAGGAAGCCACATTATTTGTAAATCGCCAGGATTATGGCATGAACGACGTAATTCAGACGGGCCCTTTCTCTTTGTGCGGTTGAAATTGGTGGGAGTGGCTTCCCAGGTATAGGTTGTAGAACCGAGTGCATATACTCGATGAGTCCCGGCTCGTTCCCAAAAATCCACTGGGGAAAATCTGGTGAACGCGGTCATGCACTCGGCAAGCTGGATAGGGGTATTTCGGGCTCAGGGCTGGAGGAGGAAGAAAAGGCCGCCTCTGGCGGGGTGCTCACTGCAGACTCCTCCGATGGGATCTCGGCTCACGAGCCCCAAGTCCTGTGGTGAGGGGAGAATCTCACCAGCGATGCTACTCCAGGTGTCCCTGCGCAGTCTCCTGGAGGTGTATCCGGCCAGTCATCATCATCATCGGGCAGTGGGGGAAGATTGCAGGCCTCCTCTTCGTCCATTGACAACCGCTGCAGGCGGTCGGCAATATCCTGGAATAGTTGGGCTGCGACCGCCACAACTTTCCGTTGCTCAGGCGCCATTTTGCTGTTCTCGCCACGTGGAATGCTGCTCTCCTCCATGTCTGCACTCTCCGGCTCCCTGTGCAGACCGAAGAGGTCGCTGTGCAGGGTGTCCTCTATACTGGGCTTCCCCAAAATGGCGGCAGGCAGGAAGGACGTCATCGGTCCAGCCCCGACTTCATGTCCTCCCGGAAACGACTCCTCTGTTTCCAAGTTCCCTTTCGGCTGTGACACAGCAACTTGATAGCCACGCCCAGGGGCGGGTCATGGCGCAGCGCAGGACTTTTTCGCGTGCTTCTCCGGCAGCAGGTTAACTCTTCCTGTGCTGACCGGACCAGAGAATCGTAGCATGTTCTCATCTCGCAGTTTACACATTCTTGCAGCAAATAAATCTTCGCCTCCCCCCCCACTTTTCGCGTGGCCCCCTTGTAATGCACACCACACGCACCGCTCTTGTACACAGAAATACGGTTTGCGACACATGAATAAAGTCCGTTATATTGGGGGGAGTACAATTTCACTAGTGGCAACAGTAGCAGACACAGACCCGAATCCTGTTCGTCAGACGCCAAAAAGGCTTTGTGGTAGCCTGGTGGGGGTGTAGGGTAGTTTGGGTGTTGCTGTAGTATATAAGGGGTTAAGAGACAACAGTATGCGCCCACTCATCCAACGGCGCAGAAGTTAAATGTGCTCCTGTCTAAGTTGCTGGTGCTCTAGTCCCTCCCTTTTCAAGTGGTGGACTCTGCACCTTTCAGAGAACTGATGGCTTGTGCCGAGAAGGCATTACCAGCCCTGCACAATTTTGTGGAGGAGAAGGTGGGCCAGTCCTTGAGCCTGGTGGTGTGTACCAAAGTGCACGGCAGCACCGACTTCTGGAGCTGTAACTATGGCCAGGGACAGTACATGTCCTTTACTGCTCACTGGGTGAATGGGGTTCCTGCACAGCCACAACGCCAACTTGGACAGGTGACGCCGCTTCCTCCTCCACGCTGTCAGCCCGTTGGTCCTGTGACAGTGTGTGACTCCGCCTCCTCATCCTCCACCGTCTTCCTCAGCCTCCACTGCCTGGACAAGTCTCAGTGGCCCTTCAGCATACCATGTGTGCAGGACACGGCGGTGTCACGCTGTTCTTCACATGGTTTGCCTTGGTGAAAAGAGTCACACAGGCGAGGAACTGCTAAAAGTAATTCGTAAAGAAATCATAGCATGGCTTACTCCACGAAATCTGGAAATTGGAACCATGGTGACCGACAGTGGGAAGAACATCTTGGCTAGGCTGCGACAAAGAAGGATGAAACATGCGCTCTGCATGGCACATGTGTTAAATCTGGTTGTCTAGCAGTTCCTGAAGTGTTCCCCACATTTGCAAGACATCCTAAGAATGGGAAGGAAACTTTGCAGGCACTTCAGTCACTCGTACACTGCAAAGCACACCCTCCTTGAGCTGCAGCATCAGAATGTTATCCCCAAACATAGTCTTATTTGTGACGTTGCCACACGTTGGAATTCCACCCTGCATATGTTGGACCGTCTGTATGAACAGAGAAAAGCCATTACTGATTTCTTGATGATACAAGCGGATAGGGGTAATCTCGTGTGTAACGTCAATGTGAACCAGTGGCAGCTCATACGTGACACCTGCCGTTTGCTCAGGCCCTTTGAGGAAGCCACATTATATGTAAGTCGCCAGGATTACAGGATGAACAACGTCATTCCACTGCTTCAAGTGTTGGAAACGATGGCTGGTCAGGGCAATGGAGATGTTGTGCCTGTGGGGCTGAACTGGAAGAGGCGGATGAGGAGCACAGTGGAGCACAGTTCAGGTTTGATGAGATTGGCAGTGTTTCTAGTCATCTGACAGGAGAGGAGGAGCAGGCAGATGAGCTAGAGGGTTATGAGGAAGACAAGACAGAGGACCCAGACACATCATGGCCGTATGCAGTGGAGATGTGTCCACCTTCTTGGAGTGTGGCATCAGAGTGGGTGTTTAGTGCGGCCGGGGCCATAGTCACCCCAAGGAGAACTTGTCTGTCCACAAAAAATTTGGAGAGACGGACCTTTGTGAAGATGAATCAGGCATGGATCAGCCAGGATTTCCACCCACCAATGCCAGATGCATCAGAGTAGATTGACCATGGTGCTACACCAACACTGCAGAAATATGGATAGTGACAAACAGATTTAAGGCACTGCTCCCCAGTTCCAGCCACCTTCATCACCGGGTACTGGTATTGCCACCCTCTGCACCACTCTGTCACCGGGTCACTTTCAGGACTCCTGATGCTTCTGCTGCCACCTCCAGGCTGTTTCATTCCGCCACTTTTTTTTTCTCCTTTTGCTTCTGCCAACTCCAGGCTGTGCCATTCAGCCACTATATGGTCTCCTCATGATTTGGCCAACTCCAGGCTGTACTATTTAGACATTATATGGGCTCCTTATGCTTTCCCCACCTCCAGGCTGTGTCATTCCCCCAATTTATTGATTTCTGATGCTGGTGGGACTGTCTCTGATATTACAATATTTTTTATGTTAGCACTAGCAAACATACATGCTCAATTGAGATTTCAACATTGAAATTGTTAGTAGTTGTGTAGCCCTCTTATGTACGCATCCTGCTGCCTGCTCTAGGCTGTGTGTTTCAGCAACTATATGGTTTAGTGGTCCTACTTGGCCTGTGTGTAAAAATGTTTTCATGTGTTTGCTCTAGCTAACATACATCTTTTATACAGATTTCAACATTAACATAATGTTAGGGGTTGTAAAGCCCTATTGTAAACTCATGCTGATGCCTGCTCCAGGCTGTGTGATTCAGGAACTACTTGGCTTACTGCTGCTGTGTCTAGGACATTATCTATATATGTTTATGGTAGCACTAGGTACCATGAATCTTTCATGGAAATTTAAAAATTCATCTTTTATTCAGAGAGATTGTGAGGCCCTATTGTCTCCTCATCTGCCGCCAACTCCAGACTGTGCCATACATATACTATATGGTCTCCTCATGCTTCAGCCACCTCCAGGCTGTGTCATTCAGCCACTATATGGTCTCCATATATTGACTGTGTATTGTAGGAAACATGTGGCTATCCTTGAGTTACTCTCCCAGCATTATTGCCATGTTGATACCAGACCAGTAATAAAAGGTATATCGGCAAGGACTAGCAGAAACAGGGAACTGTGGATACTGACCACTGGCTGTTGAAATTGACTGACTATCCCAGGTGGTAGATTTACCATTTTGAAGTTCCTCAGTTCCAGTAGGCTTGAAGTCGTTCATTCTTTGTTGTGGTTCTTCAGTTGCAGAATGAAGTTGTATCATGTTTTCCTGTTCCTCCGATGAGCTAATGTCACTGGAACACACAATACTCATATTGTCATCTAATGGAACATCCTTTTCTTCAGAGAACGTATCTATGATTTTATTATTTTGAATGTCAGGTGGTATTCTGACAATTTTTGTGAAGCACTGAGGTTTCAGCATGCTTCAGCCAACTACAGGCTATGCCATTCAGACACTATATGGTCTCCTCCTACTGATGCCACCTCCAGGCTCTGTCATTGTGATGACATGTGACATGGAACTCCTTGTTAGATTAGGTCCTTTGTACCCACACGCCAGGGCCTGGGCCACTAAAACATGGGAGTTAAAAGTTCCATTTCAATTAAACTCATGCTGATGTCTGCTCCAGGCTGTGTGTTTCAGGAACTACTTGGCTTAGTGCTGCTGCTCTGCCTAGGACATTACCTATATATGTTTATGGTAGCAATAGGTACCATAAATCTTTTATGGAAATTAAAAAAATCATCTTTTATTCTGAGAGATTGTGTGGCCCTATTGTCTCCTCATCTGCCGCCAACTCCAGGCTGTGCCAATCAGACACTACATGGGCTCCTTATACTTTCCCCACCTACAGGCTGTGTAATTCAGCCAATACCGTATATACTCGAGTATAAGCCGAGTTTTTCAGCACGATTTTTCGTGCTGAAAACACCCCCCTCGGCTTATACTCGAGTGAACTCTCCACCCGCAGTGGTCTTCAACCTGCGGACCTCCAGAGGTTTCAAAACTACAACTCCCAGCAAGCCCGGGCAGCCATCGGCTGTCCGGGCTTGCTGGGAGTTGTAGTTTTGAAACCTCCGGAGGTCCGCAGGTTGAAGACCACTGCGGCCTTCGACATCATCCAGCCCCCTCTCACCCCCCTTTAGTTCTGTACAGTACTCACCTCCGATGGCTGCCTGGGCTTGCTGGGAGTTGTAGTTTTGAAACCTCTGGAGGTCCGCAGGTTGAAGACCACTGAGGGCGGATGATAAGAGGATGATGAAGGGGGGGTGTGGGATGATGAAGGGGGGGTGTGGGATGATGACAAGAGGATGATGAAGGGGGATGTTACGCCGAGCGCTCCGGGTCCCCGCTCCTCCCCGGAGCGCTCGCTACACTCCTCTCACTGCAGCGCTCCGGTCGGTTCCACGGACCCGGGGCGCTGCGATACCGCCTCTGGCCGGGATGCGATTCGCGATGCGGGTAGCGCCCGCTCGCGATGCGCACCCCGGCTCCCGTACCTGACTCGCTCTCCGTCAGTTCTGTCCCGGCGCGCGCGGCCCCGCTCCCTAGGGCGCGCGCGCGCCGGGTCTTTGCGATTTAAAGGGCCACTGCGCCGCTGATTGGCGCAGTGGTTCCAATTAGTGTTTACACCTGTGCACTTCCCTATATCACCTCACTTCCCCTTCACTCCCTCGCCGGATCTTGTTGCCTTAGTGCCAGTGAAAGCGTTTCCTTGTGTGTTCCTAGCCTGTGTTCCAGACCTCCTGCCGTTGCCCCTGACTACGATCCTTGCTGCCTGCCCCGACCTTCTGCTACGTCCGACCTTGCTTCTGTCTACTCCCTTGTACCGCGCCTATCTTCAGCAGCCAGAGAGGTTGAGCCGTTGCTAGGGGATACGACCTGGTCACTACCGCCGCAGCAAGACCATCCCGCTTTGCGGCGGGCTCTGGTGAAAACCAGTAGTGACTTAGAACCGATCCTCTAGCACGGTCCACGCCAATCCCTCTCTGGCACAGAGGATCCACTACCTGCCAGCCGGCATCGTGACAGTAGATCCGGCCATGGATCCCGCTGAAGTTCCTCTGCCAGTTGTCGCTGACCTCACCACGGTGGTCGCCCAGCAGTCACAACAGATTGCGCAACAAGGCCAACAGCTGTCTCAACTGACTGTTATGCTACAACAGTTACTACCACAGCTCCAGCAACCATCTCCTCCGCCAGCTCCTGTACCTCCTCCGCAGCGAGTGGCCGCTTCTGGACTACGACTATCCTTGCCGGATAAATTTGATGGGGACTCTAAGTTTTGCCGTGGCTTCCTTTCCCAATGTTCATTACACTTGGAGATGATGTCGGACCAGTTCCCCACTGAAAGGTCTAAGGTGGCTTTCGTAGTCAGCCTGCTGTCTGGAAAAGCCCTGGCTTGGGCCACACCGCTCTGGGACCGCAATGACCCCGTCACTGCCTCTGTACACTCCTTCTTCTCGGAAATTCGAAGTGTCTTTGAGGAACCTGCCCGAGCCTCTTCTGCTGAGACTGCCCTGTTGAACCTGGTCCAGGGTAATTCTTCCGTTGGCGAGTATGCCGTACAATTCCGTACTCTTGCTTCTGAATTATCCTGGAACAATGAGGCCCTCTGCGCGACCTTTAAAAAAGGCCTATCCAGCAACATTAAAGATGTTCTGGCCGCACGAGAAATGCCTGCTAATCTTCATGAACTTATTCACCTAGCCACTCGCATTGACATGCGTTTTTCCGAAAGGCGTCAGGAGCTCCGCCAAGATATGGACTCTGTTCGCACGAGGCGTTTCTTCTCCTCGGCTCCTCTCTCCTCTGGTTCCCTGCAATCTGTTCCTGTGCCTCCCGCCGTGGAGGCTATGCAGGTCGACCGGTCTCGCCTGACATCTCAAGAGAGGACACGACGCCGCATGGAGAACCTCTGCCTGTACTGTGCTAGTACCGAACACTTCCTGAGGGATTGTCCTATCCGCCCTCCCCGCCTGGAAAGACGTACCCTGACTCCGCACAAAGGTGAGACAATCCTTGATGTCCACTCTGCTTCTCCACGTCTTACTGTGCCTGTGCGGATGTCTGCCTCTGCCTTCTCCTTCTCTTCTGTGGCCTTCTTGGACTCTGGATCTGCAGGAAATTTTATTTTGGCCTCTCTCGTCAACAGGTTCAACATCCCAGTGACCAGTCTCACCAGACCCCTTTACATCAATTGTATAAACAATGAAAGATTGGACTGTTCCATACGTTTCCGCACGGAGCCCCTTCTAATGAGCATCGGATCTCATCACGAGAGGATTGAACTTTTGGTCCTCCCCAATTGCACCTCGGAAATTCTCCTTGGACTTCCCTGGCTTCAACTTCATTCCCCAACCCTGGATTGGTCCACTGGGGAGATCAAGAGTTGGGGGCCCTCTTGTTCCAAGGACTGTCTAAAACCGGTTCCCAGTAACCCTTGCCGTAACTCTATGCTTCCTCCAGTAACCGGTCTCCCTAAGGCCTATATGGACTTCGCGGATGTTTTCTGCAAAAAACAAGCGGAGACTCTACCTCCTCACAGGCCTTATGATTGTCCTATCGACCTCCTCCCGGGCACCACTCCACCCCGGGGCAGAATTTATCCTCTCTCTGCCCCAGAGACTCTTGCCATGTCTGAATACGTCCAGGAGAATCTAAAAAAGGGCTTTATCCGTAAATCCTCCTCTCCTGCCGGAGCCGGATTTTTCTTTGTGTCCAAAAAAGATGGCTCTCTACGTCCTTGCATTGACTACCGCGGTCTTAATAAAATCACGGTTAAGAACCGCTACCCCTTACCCCTCATCTCTGAACTCTTTGATCGCCTCCAAGGTGCCCACATCTTTACTAAATTGGACTTAAGAGGCGCCTATAACCTCATCCGCATCAGAGAGGGGGATGAGTGGAAAACAGCATTTAACACCAGAGATGGACACTTTGAGTATCTGGTCATGCCCTTTGGCCTGTGCAACGCCCCTGCTGTCTTCCAAGACTTTGTTAATGAAATTTTTCGTGATCTGTTATACTCCTGTGTTGTTGTATATCTTGATGATATCCTAATTTTTTCGGCCAATCTAGAAGAACACCGCCAGCATGTCCGTATGGTTCTTCAGAGACTTCGTGACAATCAACTCTATGCTAAAATTGAGAAATGTCTGTTTGAATGCCAATCTCTTCCTTTTCTAGGATACTTGGTCTCTGGCCAGGGACTACAAATGGATCCAGATAAACTCTCTGCCGTCTTAGATTGGCCACGCCCCTCCGGACTCCGTGCCATCCAACGTTTTTTGGGGTTCGCCAATTATTACAGGCAATTTATTCCACATTTTTCTACCATTGTGGCTCCTATTGTGGCTTTAACCAAAAAAAATGCCGATCCCAAGTCTTGGCCTCCTCAAGCGGAAGACGCCTTTAAACGACTCAAGTCTGCCTTCTCTTCGGCTCCCGTGCTCTCCAGACCTGACCCATCTAAACCCTTCCTATTGGAGGTTGATGCCTCCTCAGTGGGAGCTGGAGCTGTCCTTCTACAAAAAAACTCTTCCGGGCATGCTGTTACTTGTGGGTTTTTTTCTAGGACCTTCTCTCCGGCGGAGAGGAACTACTCCATCGGGGATCGAGAGCTTCTAGCCATTAAATTAGCACTTGAGGAATGGAGGCATCTGCTGGAGGGATCAAGATTTCCAGTTATTATTTACACCGATCACAAGAACCTCTCATACCTCGAGTCTGCCCAACGGCTGAATCCTCGTCAGGCCAGGTGGTCTCTGTTCTTTGCCCGATTTAATTTTGAAATTCACTTTCGGCCTGCTGATAAGAACATTAGGGCCGATGCTCTCTCTCGTTCCTCAGATGCTTCTGAAATTGAACTCTCTCCTCAACACATCATTCCTCCTGACTGCCTGATTTCCACTTCTCCAGCCTCCATCAGGCAAACTCCTCCAGGAAAGACCTTTGTTTCTCCACGCCAACGCCTCGGAATCCTCAAATGGGGTCACTCCTCCCATCTCGCAGGTCATGCGGGCATCAAGAAATCTGTGCAACTCATCTCTCGCTTCTATTGGTGGCCGACTCTAGAGACTGATGTGGTGGACTTTGTGCGAGCCTGCACTATCTGTGCCCGGGATAAGACTCCTCGCCAGAAGCCCGCTGGTTTTCTTCTTCCTCTGCCTGTTCCCGAACAACCTTGGTCTCTGATTGGTATGGATTTTATTACTGACTTACCCCCATCCCATGGCAACACTGTTATTTGGGTGGTCGTTGATCGATTCTCCAAAATGGCACATTTCATCCCTCTTCCTGGTCTTCCTTCAGCGCCTCAGTTGGCTAAACAATTTTTTGTACACATTTTTCGTCTTCACGGGTTGCCTACGCAGATCGTCTCGGATAGAGGCGTCCAATTTGTGTCTAAATTCTGGAGGGCCCTCTGTAAACAACTCAAGATTAAATTAAATTTTTCTTCTGCATACCATCCTCAATCCAATGGACAAGTAGAAAGAATTAACCAGATCTTGGGTGACTATTTACGACATTTTGTTTCCTCCCGCCAGGATGACTGGGCAGATCTTCTACCTTGGGCCGAATTCTCGTATAATTTCAGAATCTCTGAATCTTCCTCCAAATCCCCGTTTTTCGTGGTGTACGGCCGTCACCCTCTTCCCCCCCTCCCTACCCCCTTGCCCTCTGGTCTGCCCGCTGTGGATGAAATTTCTCGTGATCTTTCCATCATATGGAGAGAGACCCAAAATTCTCTCTTACAGGCTTCTTCACGCATGAAGAGATTCGCGGATAAGAAAAGAAGAGCTCCTCCCATTTTTTCCCCTGGAGACAAGGTATGGCTCTCCGCCAAATATGTCCGCTTCCGTGTCCCTAGCTATAAGTTGGGACCACGCTATCTTGGTCCTTTCAAGATTTTGCGCCAGATTAATCCTGTCTCTTACAAACTTCTTCTTCCTCCTTCTCTTCGTATTCCTAATGCCTTTCATGTTTCTCTTCTTAAACCACTTATCATTAACCGTTTCTCTCCCAAATCTGTTCCCCCCACTCCTGTCTCCGGCTCCTCGGACATCTTCTCCGTCAAAGAAATTTTAGCATCTAAAAAGGTCAGAGGGAAAACCTTCTTTTTAGTGGATTGGGAGGGTTGTGGTCCAGAAGAGAGGTCCTGGGAACCTGAGGACAATATCCTGGACAAAAGTCTGGTCCTCAGGTTCTCAGGCTCCAAGAAGAGGGGGAGACCCAAGGGGGGGGGTACTGTTACGCCGAGCGCTCCGGGTCCCCGCTCCTCCCCGGAGCGCTCGCTACACTCCTCTCACTGCAGCGCTCCGGTCGGTTCCACGGACCCGGGGCGCTGCGATACCGCCTCTGGCCGGGATGCGATTCGCGATGCGGGTAGCGCCCGCTCGCGATGCGCACCCCGGCTCCCGTACCTGACTCGCTCTCCGTCAGTTCTGTCCCGGCGCGCGCGGCCCCGCTCCCTAGGGCGCGCGCGCGCCGGGTCTTTGCGATTTAAAGGGCCACTGCGCCGCTGATTGGCGCAGTGGTTCCAATTAGTGTTTACACCTGTGCACTTCCCTATATCACCTCACTTCCCCTTCACTCCCTCGCCGGATCTTGTTGCCTTAGTGCCAGTGAAAGCGTTTCCTTGTGTGTTCCTAGCCTGTGTTCCAGACCTCCTGCCGTTGCCCCTGACTACGATCCTTGCTGCCTGCCCCGACCTTCTGCTACGTCCGACCTTGCTTCTGTCTACTCCCTTGTACCGCGCCTATCTTCAGCAGCCAGAGAGGTTGAGCCGTTGCTAGGGGATACGACCTGGTCACTACCGCCGCAGCAAGACCATCCCGCTTTGCGGCGGGCTCTGGTGAAAACCAGTAGTGACTTAGAACCGATCCTCTAGCACGGTCCACGCCAATCCCTCTCTGGCACAGAGGATCCACTACCTGCCAGCCGGCATCGTGACAGGGGGTGGGGATGATGACTAGGGGATGATGAAGGGGGGGGATGTGTGGGATGATGAGGGGTTGATGAAGGGGGGATGTGTGGGATGATAAGGGGATGATGAAGGGGGGATGTGTGGGATGATGACAGGCGGTGATGATGATGATGATGAGGATGTTAATGACGGGTCTGGATGATGACGGGGGTCTGGATGATGACAGGGGGGGGGATGATGTATTTCCCACCCTAGGCTTATACTCGAGTCAATAACTTTTCCTGGGATTTTGGGTTGAAATTAGGGGTCTCGGCTTATACTCGGGTCGGCTTATACTCGAGTATATACGGTATATTGTTTTCTGATGCTACTGGGACTGGGATATTAAATCCAAATATGTTCTGGTAGCACTAGCTAACATAAATGCTTAATTGAGATTCCAAGATTGATATTTCAATGTAAGGGGTTATGAAACCCTCTGGTGTATTGCTGATGCCTGTTCCTGTGTCTTTCAGGAATTACTTGGCTTACTGATGCTTCTGGGCTTGGGCCTTAAATTTTTGGATGTTTAGCACAAGCTAAATACATGCTTAATAGAAATTTCAAGATTGATCTTTCAATATGAGGGGATATGAAACCCTCTGGTGTACTGCTGATGCCTGCTCGGGACTGCTCCTGTGTCTTTCAGGAATTACTTGGCTTACTGATGTTTCTGGGCTTGGGCCTTACATTTTTGGATGTTTAGCATGAGCTAAATACATGCTTAATAGACATTTCAACTTTGGTCTTTCAATGTAAGGGGTTATGAAACCCGCTGGTGTACTGCTGATGCCTGATCCTGACTGTGTGTTTCAGGAACTACTTGGCTTATTGATGCTTCTGGCATTGTGCCTTAAATTTTTGTACGTTAATCACGAGCTAAATACATGCTTAATAGAAATTTCAAGATTGATCTTTCAATATAAGGGGATATGAAACCCTCTGGTGTACTGCTGATGCCTGCTCCGGACTGCTCCTGTGTCTTTCAGGAATTTCTTGGCTTACTGATACTTCTGGGCTTGGGCCTTCAATTTTTGGATGTTTAGCATGAGCTAAATACATGCTTAATAGAAATTTCAACATTAATCTTTCAATGTAAGGGGATATGAAGCCCTCTGGTGTACTGCTGATGCCTGCTCCTGACTGTGTGTTTCAGGAACTACTTGGCTTATTGATGCTTCTGGCATTGGGTCTTAAATGTTTGTATGTTTATCACGAGCTAAATACATGCTTAATAGAAATTTCAAGATTAATCTTTCAATGTAAGGGGATATGAAACCCTCTGGTATACTGCTGATGCCTGCTCCGGACTGCTCCTGTGTCTTTCAGGAATTACTTGGCTTACTGATGCTTCTGGGCTTGGGCCTTCAATTTTTAGATGTTTAGCATGAGCTAAATACATGCTTAATAGAAATTTCAACATTGATCTTTCAATGTAAGGGGTTATGAAACCCTCTTTGGTACTGCTGATGCCTGCTCCTGACTGTGTGTTTCAGGAACTACTTGGCTTATTGATGCTTCTGAGCTTGGGCCTTAAATATTTGGATGTTTAGCATGAGCTAAATACATGCTTAATAGAAATTTCAACTTATGTCTTTCAATGTAAGGGGTTATGAAACCCTCTGGTGTACTGCTAATGCCTGCTCCAGACTGTGTGTTGGGGATTGTGAAGCCCTGGTGTGTACTCATGCTTCAGCTAACTCCAGGATGTGTCATTCAGGCAATATATGGTTTACTGATACTGCTGCTGGGCCTGGGCCTGGGTCTGGGACTGAAACTTTTGTTATGGTAGGTAGCACCAGCTATCCAAAATTCCATTTTAAATTTAAAAAATTATTGTGTTTTTTTTCTTTGGGATTGTGAAGCCCAGGTGTGTACTCATGATTCAGCCAACTCCAGGCTGTGTCATTCAGGCAATATATGGTTTACTGATGCCTCTGCTGGACCTGGGTCTGGGAATAAACATTTTGTTATGGTAGGTAGCACCAGCTATCCAAAATCTTCATTTTAAATTTCAAAAATTCTTGTGTTTTTTCTTGGGGGTTGTGAAGCCCTGGTGTGTACTCATGCTTCAGCCAACTCCAGGCTGTGTCATTCAGGCAATATATGGTTTACTGATGCCACTACTGGGCCTGGGTCTGGGAATAAACATTTTGTTATGGTGGGTAGCACCAGCTATCCAAAATCTTCGGTTTACATTTCTAAATTAATCTTTTACTCTTGGGGATTGTGAAGGCCTAGTGTCTACTCATGCTACTGTCAACTCCTGGCTGTGCCATTCAGCCACTATATGGTCTCCTCATGCTGCCAATACCTCCAAACTGTGTCATTTTGCCACTATATGGTCTCATCAGGCTGCCAACACCTCCATGCTGTGTCATTCAGCCACTATATGGTGTCCTCATGCGTCAGCCTCATCCAAGCTGTGTCATTCAGCCACTATATGGTCTCCTCATGCTGCCAACACCTCCACGCTGTGTCATTCAGCCACTATATGGTCTACTCATGCTGCCACCACCTCCACGCTGTGTCATTCAGCCACTATATGGTCTCCTCATGCTGCCACCACCTCCACGCTGTGTCATTCAGCCACTATATGGTCTCTTCATTCTGCCAACACCTCCACGCTGTGTCATTCAGCCACTATATGGTCTCCTCATGCTGCCAACACCTCCACGCTGTGTCATTCAGCCACTATATGGTCTCCTCATGCTGCCACCACCTCCACGCTGTGTCATTCAGCCACTATATGGTCTCCTCATGCTGGCAACACCTCCACGCTGTGCCCTTAAGCCACTATATACTATCCTCATGCTTCAGCCTCATCCAAGCTGTGTCATTCAGTCACTATATGGTCTCCTCATGCTGCCAACACCTCCATGCTGTGTCATTCAACCAGTATATGGTGTCCTCATGCTTCAGCCTCATCCAAGCTGTGTCTTCAGCCACTATATGGTCTTCTCATGCTGCCAAAACCTCCACGCTGTGTCATTCAGCCACTATATGGTCTCCTCATGCTGCCACCAACTCCACGCTGTGTCATTCAGCCACTATATGGTCTCCTCATGCTGCCACTACCTCCACGCTGTGTCATTCAGCCACTATATGGTGTCCTCATGCTTCAGCCTCATCCAAGCTGTGTCATTCAGCTACTATATGGTTTCCTCATGCTGCCAACACCTCCATACTGTGTCATTCAGCCACTATATGGTGTCCTCATGCTTCAGCCTCATCCAAGCTGTGTCATTCAACCACCATATGGTCTCCTCATGCTGCCAACACCTCCATGCTGTGTCATTCAGCCATTATATGGTCTCCTCATGCTGCCAAAACCTCCACGCTGTGTCATTCAGCCACTATATGGTCTCCTCATACTGATGCCACCTCCAGGATCTGTCATTGTGCGGCTCTGCGGCAGTGATTCTAAAAGCGATGCCGTTAATATGCATGTTATTCTGAATAACAGTATTATTTCACTACCCCAGCACACTCCATATGCATGTAAGAACACAGCAAAATGTTCTATACCCCTTTTGAGGCTCTCTGTAGGCCAGAAATAGCCATTTTTAATATAGATTTTTTTTAAATTTGGCGAATCGACCGAATCGAATTTTTTGAAAAGTTCGCTCATCTCTAGCCATAATTGGTCAGTTGGTCTTGACCGACCAATCATGGTGATCGGGAAATGGAACCTTAAGAATTGACAGGCCAATCACGATGGCTGCTGTTAGATAATGTCAGGACATAATTGTACGTCTTGTTGCGTCAAGTACAAGGCGCCCAGGGCGAAACTGTAGGCCATGCATCCTAAAGTGGTTAAAGAGTAACAATCACCAAACTAAACTATTAATATATTGTTCCTTATGTAATTATAAGACATATTGCTATTTACTTACTGTTAAAAATTCTCAACCTTTATGTTTTTTAATGTGATTGAAAAAAATGGCCACTATGTGGCTCTGTTCTGTTCCGTGCCTCAAGTCAAACAGTTAGTTTGGTCTCCTCCTAGCCTGGTAGGAGACCAAACTCGGGAAGTGTGTTTGGGGAATGGCGAGGCACAGCTCTTGCAGAGTTAAGTGACCCCTCGCCTGCTGGGGAACACCCACTTTCTCCTGCCGTGAGCTTACACAATGTGAGCAAAGGGAAAGGTATGACACAGAGCTTTTTAAAGCTCGGACATTTTTTCTAAGGGTAGGAAGGGTGTTAGGAGTAGTTAGGGAGTTATTTTAGAAAATATGGTTTGATGACAGGTATTCTTTAACCCCTTAGGGACTCAGACCATTTTCACCTTAAGGACTCAGCCCTTTTTTGCAATTCTGACCCGTCACTTTATGCATTAATAACTCTGAGATGCTGTTTTTTCGTGACATATTCTACTTTAACATACTGGTAAATTTTCGTTGTTACTTGCATCCTTTCTTGTGGCATTTTTCTAACTTTCTGCTTGTAAAGAAAATGGACATTCCAAGTAAATTATATATTTATTCACAAATACAATATGTCTACTTTATGTTGGCATAAAAAAAAGTTTACATATTTTTACTTTTTCAAGACATTAGAGAGCTTCAAAGTATAGCAACAATTTTCTAAATTTTCACCAAAAATGCAAAATCTGAATTTTTCAGGGACCAGTTAGGTTTGAAGTGGATTTGAGGGGCTTTTCTGTGAGAAATACCCCATAAATTACCCCATTATAGAAACTGCACCCCTCAAAGCATTCAAAATGTTTGTTAATTCTTTAGTTGTTTCACAGGAATGGCAGCAAAGTGAAGGAGAAAATTCTAAATCTTAATTTTTTACACTCGCATGTTCTTGTGGAGCCATTGTTTAACCACTTAAGGACCAAGGACGTTCTGGAACGTCCCCGCACCCTGGGCTTTAACCCGGTAAGGACTCAGGGTTTTTCCATTTTTGCACTTTTGTTTTTTCCTCCTTACCTTTTAAAAATCATAACCCTTTCAATTTTCCCCCTAAAATCCATATTATGGCTTATTTTTTGCGTCGCCAATTCTACTTTGCAGTGACATTAGTCATTTTACCCAAAAATGCACGCCAAAACGGAAAAAAAAATCATTGTGCGACAAAATTGAAGAAAAAATTCCATTTTGTAAATTTTGGGGGCTTCCGTTTCTACGCAGTGCATATTTCAGTAAAAATTACACCTTATCATTATTCTGTAGGTCCATACGGTTAAAATTATACCCTACTTATATAGGTTTGATTTTGTCGCACTTCTTGAAAAAATCATAACTACATGCAGGAAAATGTATACGTTTAAAAATGTCATCTTCTGACCCCTATAACTTTTTAATTTTTCCACGTACAGGGCGGTATGAGGACTCATTTTTTGCGCCGTGATCTTAAGTTTTTATCGGTATGATTTTTGTTTTGATGGGACTTTTTGATCACTTTTTATTCATTTTTTAATGGTATAAAAAGTGACCAAAAATGCGCTTTTTTTGACTTTGGAATTTTTTTGCGCGTACGCCATTGACCGCACGGTTTAATTAATGATATATTTTTATAGTTCGGACATTTACGCACGCGGCGATACCACATATGTTTATTTTTATTTTTTTACACTGTTTTATTTTTTTTATGGGAAAAGGGGGGTGATTCAAACTTTTATTAGGGAAGGGGTTAAATGACCTTTATTAACACTATTTTTTTACATTTTTTTTTTGCAGTGTTATAGGTCCCATAGGGACCTATAACACTGCACACACTGATCTTTTACACAGATCACAGGCGTGTATTAACACGCCTGTGATCAGTGTTATCGGCGCTTGACTGCTCCTGCCTGGATTATGTTGGCATAAAAAAAAGTTGACATATTTTTACTTTTTGAAGACATTAGAGAGCTTCAAAGCATAGCAACAATTTTTTAAATTTTCACCAAAAATTCTAAATCTGAATTTTTCAGGGACCAGTTAGGTTTGAAGTGGATTTGAGGGGCTTTTCTGTGAGAAATACCCCATAAATTACCCCATTATAGAAACTGCACCCCTCAAAGCAATCAAAATGTTTGTTAATTCTTTAGTTGTTTCACAGGAATGGCAGCAAAGTGAAGGAGAAAATTCTAAATCTTAATTTTTTACACTCGCATGTTCTTGTGGAGCCATTGTTTAACCACTTAAGGACCAAGGACGTTCTGGAACGTCCCCGCACCCTGGGCTTTAACCCCTTAAGGACTCAGGGTTTTTCCGTTTTTGCACTTTCGTTTTTTCCTCCTTACCTTTTAAAAATCATAACCCTTTCAATTTTCCACCTAAAAATCCATATTATGGCTTATTTTTTGCATCGCCAATTCTATTTTGCAGTGACATTAGTCATTTTACCCAAAAATGCATGGCAAAACGGAAAAAAAAATCATTGTGCGACAAAATTGAAGAAAAAATGCCATTTTGTAACTTTTGGGGGCTTCCGTTTCTACGCAGTGCATATTTCGGTAAAAATTACACCTTATCATTATTCTGTAGGTCCATACGGTTAAAATGATACCCTACTTATATAGGTTTGATTTTGTTGCACTTCTGGAAAAAATCATAACTACATGCAGGAAAATGTATACGTTTAAAAATGTCATTTTCTGACCCCTATTACTTTTTTATTTTTCCACATACAGGGCTGTATGAGGACTCATTTTTTGCGCCGTGATCTGACGTTTTTATCGGTATGATTTTTGTTTTGATCGAACTTTTTGATCACTTTTTATTCATTTTTTAATGGTATAAAAAGTGACCAAAAATTTGTTTTTTTTTAATTTGGAATTTTTTTTGCGCGTACGCCATTGACCGTACGGTTTAATTAATTATATATTTTTATAGTTCGGACATTTACGCACGCGGCGATACCACATATGTTTATTTTTATTTTTTTTTACACTGTTTTATTTTTTTATGGGAAAAGGGGGGTGATTCAAACTTTTATTAGGGAAGGGGTTAAATGACCTTTATTGACACTTTTTTTTACATTTTTTTTGCAGTGTTATAGGTCCCATAGGGACCTATAACACTGCACACACTGATCTTTTACATAGATCACAGGCGTGTATTAACACGCCTGTGATCAGTGTTATCGGCGCTTGACTGCTCCTGCCTGGATCTCAGGCACGGAGCAGTCATTCGCCGATCGGACACCGAGGAGGCAGGTAAGGGCCCTCCCGGTGTCCTGTCAGCTGTTCGGGATGCCGCGGTTTCACCGCGGCGGTCCCGAACAGCCCGACTGAGCAGCCGGGTCACTTTCACTTTCGCTTTAGAAGCGGCGGTCAGCTTTGACCGCCGCTTCTAAAGGGTTAATACCGCACATCGCCGCGATTGGCGATGTGTGGTATTAGCCGCGGGTCCCGGCCGTTGATGAGCGTCGGGACCGACGCGATATGATGCGAGTGTAAAAAATTAAGATTTAGAATTTTCTCCTTCACTTTGCTGCCATTCCTGTGATACTGTCTGCTGATCCTGTATATCCACATCTGTCATGTGGGATACTATCTGCTGAGCCTGTGCATCTAAATCTGTCATGTGTGATACTGTCTGATTAGCCTGTTTATCTGACGTTGCGCAGGGGGACGTCACTCGTCATCAGAGAGAGCCAGCGTTGCTTTCGCGCACCACCACTACCGCCGCTGCTGGCATAAATAGGGTTTTGGTAGGTATTCTCTAAATGTAAATTTTTTGTGCGATATAGGGAAATTCCCCCGCATATATATTGTATCCCTCTAATCCCCTATGCCATTTCTTAAACCCCCCTCCCATCCCCCGTGCCATTTCTTAAACCCCTGATCCCTCAGCCCCTGTGCAATCTGGCCCCTCCCCTTTTGTAGCTCCCCCCCCCACATAGCCACACCCATGACCAGTATTTTTCTGAGGGAAAGGTGGCAACCCTACTGTCCAGGCATGCTGGGAGTTGTAGTTCTGTAACATCGAGCCCTTCAGATGTTGCAGAACTACAACTCCCAGCATGCCTGGACAGTTTTGGCATACTGGGAGTTGTAGTTTTGCAACATCTGGAGGGCTACAGCTTGGACACCACTACACTGTGGTCCCCAAACTGTTCTCCTCCAGCTGTTGCGTAACCACTACTCCCAATATGCCCTTCGGCTGTCTGGGCATGCTGGGAGTTGTGGTTTTGCAACAATTGGAGGCACACTGGTTGGGAAACATTGTCTGTTTCCTAACTCAGTGTTTCCCAAACCGTGTGCCTCCAGCTGTTGCAAAACTATAACTACCAGCATGCACTGATAGACCGTGCATGATGGGAGTTGTAGTTTTGCAACAGCTGAAGGTCCCGTCCCCCCCTGTGAATGTACAGGGTACATTCACATGGACAGGGGGCTTACAGTGAGTATCAGGCTGCAGGATTGCGATGCAGCAAATTTTGCGCGGCAACTCAAACTCGCAGCGGGAAACTCGCTGTAATCCCCCGCCCGTGTGACTGTACCCTAAAAACACTACACTACACCAACACAAAATAAAATAAAAAAGTAAAAAAACACTACATATACACATACCCCTACACAGACCCCTCCCCTCCCCAATAAAAATGAAAAATGTCTGGTACACCACTGTTTCCAAAATGGAGCCTCCAGCCAGCTGTTGCAAAACAACAACTCCCAGTATTGCCGGACAGCCGTTGGCTGTCCAAGCATGCTGGGAGTTTAGCAACAGCTGGAGGCACCCTGTTTGGGAATCACTGGCATAGAATACCCCTATGTCCACCCCTATGCAAATCCCTAATTCAGGCCTCAAATGCATATGGCGCTCTCACTTTGGAGCCCTGTCATATTTCAAGGCAACAGTTTAGGGCCACATATGGGGTATCGCTGTACTCGGGAGAAATTGCCTTACAAATTTTGGAGGGCTTTTTCTCCTTTCACCCCTTATGAAAAGGTGAAGTTGGGGTCTACACCAGCATGTTAGTGTAAAAATTTTTATTTTTTAACACTAACATGCTGGTGTTGCCCTATACTTTTCATTTTGACAAGAGGTAAAAGGGAAAAATGCCCCCCAAAATTTGTAATGCAATTTCTCCTGAGTACGGAGATACCCCATATGTGGGCGCAAAGTGCTCTGGGGGCGCACAAGGCCCAGAAGGGAGAGTGCACCATGTACATTTGAGGTGATTTGCACAGGGGTGGCTGATTGTTACAGCGGTTTTGACAAACGCAAAGAAAACAAAACCCCACATGTGACCCCATTTCGGAAACTACACCCCTCACGGAATGTAATGAGGGGTACAGTGAGAATTTACCCCCCACTGGTGTCTGACAGATCTTTGGAACAGTGGGCTGTGCAAATAAAAAAATGTGTACAGCCCACTGTTCCAAAGATCTGACAGACACCATTGGGGGGTAAATGCTCACTGTACCCCTTGTTACGTTCCTCAAGGGGTCTAGTTTCCAAAATGTTATGCCATGTGGGGGTTATTTTGCTGTCCTGGCACCATAGGTGCTTCCTAAATGCAGCATGCCCCCCAGAGCAAAATTTGCTTCCAAAAAGCCAAATGTAACTACTCCTCTTCTGAGACCTGTAGTGCGCCAGCAGAGCACTTTTCTCCCCCACATGGGGTGTTTTCTGAATCAGGAGAAATTGGGCTTCAAATTTTGGAAGGGTATTTTCTGCTTTAACCCTTTGTAAAAATGTAAAAATTTTTGGGAAACCAAGCATTTTAGGTAATTTTTTTTTTTAACATATGCAAAAGTTGTGAAACCCCTGTGGGGTATTAAGGTTCACTTTATCCCTAGTTACGTTCCCCAAGGGGTCTAGTTTCCAAAATATAATGCCATGTTTTTTTTTTTGCTGTCCAGGCACCATAGGGGCTTCCTAAATGCGGCATGCCCCCCAGAGCAAAATTTGCTTCCAAAAAGCCAAATGTGACTACTCCTCTTCTGAGACCTGTAGTGCGCCAGTAGAGCACTTTTCACCATCATATGGGGTGTTTTCTGAATCGGGAGAAATTGGGATTAAAATTTTGGGGGGTATTTTCTGCTATTACCCTTTTTAAAAATGTAAAGTTTTTTGGAAAACAAGCATTTTATGTAAAAAAAAAATTTTTTTTAACCCTTGCAAAAATTCAAAAATTGGGTCTACAAGAACATGCGAGTGTAAAAAATTAAGATTTTGAATTTTCTCCTTCACTTTGCTGCTATTCCTGTGAAACACCTAAAGGGTTAAAACACTTACTGAATGTCATTTTGAATACTTTGGGGGTGTATTTTTTATAAGTGGGTCATTTATGGGGTATTTCTAATATGAAGACCCTTCAAATCCACTTCAAAACTGAACTGGTCACTGAAAAATAGTGAGTTTGAAAATTTTGTGAAAAATTGGAAAATTGCTGCTGAACTTTGAAGCCCTCTGGTGTCTTCCAAAAGTAAAAACTCATCAATTTTATGATGTAAACATAAAGTAGACATATTGTATATGTGATCCCAAAAAAATTATTTTGAATATCCATTTTCCTTACAAGTAGAGAGCTTAAAAGTTAGACAAATGCAAAATTTTCCATTTTTCATCAAATTTTGGGATTTTTCACCATGAAAGGATGCAAGTTACCATAAAATTTTACCACCATGTTAAAGTAGAATATGTCACGAAAAAACAATCAGAATGATAACTAAATGATAACTAATAGCATAACTAAAAGCATTTCAGAGTTATTAATGTTTAAAGTGACAGTGGTCAGATGTGCAAAAAACGCTCTGGTCCTAAGGTGTAAAATGGCCTGGTCCTTAAGAGGTTAAGGGGTAAAAGGAGAGAAATCCTCCCAAAATTTGTAACCCAATTTCTCTCGAGTAAGGAAATACCTCATATGTAAATGTAAAGTGCCATGTTGTTGCACTAGAGGGCTAATAAGGGAAGGAGCGACAATGGGATTTTGGAGAGTGAAGTTTGTTGAAATGGTTTTTGCGGGGCATGTCTCATTTAGGAAGCCCCTAAGGTGCCAGAGGAGCAAAAACAAAACCACATTGCATACTATTTTGGAAACTACACCCCTTAAGGAACGTAACAAGGGGTATAGTGAGCCTTAAAGGGGTACTCCGGTGAAAACCTTTTTTCTTTTAAATCAACTGGTGGCAGAAAGTTAAACATATTTGTAAATTACTTCTATTAAAAAATCTTAATCCTTCCTGTACTTATTAGCTGCTGAATACTACAGAGGAAATTCTTTTCTTTTTGGAATGCTCTCTGATGACATCACGAGCACAGTTCTCTCTGCTGACGTTATTATAATAATAATAACACTTTATTTATTGTTGTCCTTAGTGGGATTTGAACCCAAGTCCCCAGCACTGCAAGGCAGCAGTGCTAACCACTGAGTCACCAAGCTGCCCTTAGCATACAACTGCAAACCACTGAGCCACCATGCTGCCCTTAGCATACAACTGCAAATGCTGTTTTTTCCCCAAATTTTACATTTTTATAAGGGGTAATAGGAGAAAATGCCCCCCCAAATTTGTAACCCCATTTCTTCTGAGTATGGAAATACCCCATGTTTGGACATCAAGTGAGCTGCTGGTGCACTACAATGCTCAGTGGAGAATGAACTTTATATGAAACAAAAAAGGGGACAAAGACCGGCACACTCTGTGTCTTAAACAATTTTATACAAAAATAAGTGTGCACAAGGAATCTGCTCATCTTGTCGTGTTGCGCTCCGGGCACAACACCAAAAATCAAGTGAAGAGACGGCCTTGGACATCAGAAGCAGTCCACATCCATCCGTATCATGGATCCCTGGGACAGTTGTAGTACAGTAGAGTTTCCACATCCTGTGGCGAGTAGACACTTTTCTGGCGCTTGCTGGATGTAGAGCCGCAATGAAGAATTCAGACTTCAGAGTGGTTGTTAAAGGCAATGTAAAAGGGTGTATTTGTGATAAAGGATGAGTATAAATATTGATATAAATATTGTATACTATTCCTCCTGCCTTCCTTCCTTTTCCAAGTGTTAACAACCTTCTCTAATTTCCCTATGTAAATTGTACGGGTTAAGTAATTCCCAACACAGGGTTAATAATTCAAAGGTTTATTCACTAATACACTATATAACTTTAGCTAACATATATACATATTCGTATAATATCAGTGTATCTCAATGTATACAACAATGGCTGCAACAACTTCAATACATTAACATTATACTAGTTACATTACAATTTAACCCAATACAATATCTTTCCCGCCCACCTAATTACACACCAATAAACTCACAGAGGCACTCAATCCAGAACAGCTTTCTGTCCCTAAGGCTATAGGAGTGATAATAATGAGAGGGTCAGTGCTTGATACAGTTAACAGGGAGAGAAGGGGTTTATGCAGGGTCTTCGTAGAGAGGGGTGGAAAGGGGTTAGTGAGTCTTGGGATAGGAAGGATAGGGTTAGACTGTGAAAGCCAAGAGAGAGTGGAGGTTACTAAGAGAGGGAAGTTGGAGCATAGTTAGAGGTTGCAGAGAGGAAAGAGGATGAGATTATTAAGAGAGAGAAGTTGGGGCAAAGGTAGAGGAGCAAAGAGGCTGCCCAGAATTATATTTAGAAACAGAAAAGGAATAGAGAGGGCGCAACCTAGTGCATTACCACTTAAAAATACAAGGGTGAACAGAGGTAAATACAATGCTCACCCAGGATGTTACACTCGCCAAGTGTAACAATGGAAGAAGGCTTGTGTGAAAGTATGCCGGCAGCCGGTCCACCTCAGGACAGATAGACAAAAAGCCAAGATGCCTCCAGGGGAGAGGCGGACATTAACAGGCGCTGGACACACTCGTGGGGTAGAATACACTTTAATCACCCATCATACCCAGAATTATACTTAGCAGATTATCAGAGTATTGGGAGATGATGCAAGACAGCAGTCTATCTTTCTTTGGCCTGGATCCTCACTGCCTCATGGAGTTGGTCCCCGTGTTGGTGACTGCCTCTCAGGATGACTCCCTCCCTTCCATGCAGCTTGGTACATATAGCTAACTTTATACAATGTTCTAAGACCCTCCTATCTGGCCAGATATCCCCAGGCAACAACACAGGTTTGGTGGGCACATACCAGAGGATGTTTGTAGACAATGCCACCTGTGCTTTGGCCTCTCTATGACCTGGCCAGATATCCCAAGGCTACCATGTTATGTGCATGAGGCAGGTTAGGTCAGAATGTTTTACAACACATCCCAAAGTATGCCCCCGGTCAAAAGGCCATTATATTGTGTTTTATGACATAGTTACATAGTTACATAGTTAGTACGGTCGAAAAAAGACATATGTCCATCAAGTTCAACCAGGGAATTAAGGGGTAGGGGTGTGGCGCGATATTGGGGAAGGGATGAGATTTTATATTTCTTCATAAGCATTAATCTTATTTTGTTCCAGGAATGTATCTAATCCTGTTTTAAAGCTGTTAATTGTTCCTGCTGTGACCAGTTCCTGAGGTAGACCGTTCCATAAATTCACAGTCCTCACGGTAAAGAAGGCGTGTCGCCCCTTGAGACTAAACTTTTTTTTCTCCAGACGGAGGGAGTGCCTCCTCGTCCTTTGGGGGGGTTTAACCTGGAACGGTTTTTCTCCATATTTTTTGTATGGGCCATTAATATACTTATATACGTTTATCATATCCCCCCTTAAACGTCTCTTCTCAAGACTAAACAATTGTAACTCCTTTAATCGCTCCTCATAGCTAAGATGTTCCATGCCCCATATTAGTTTAGTCGCGCGTCTCTGCACCCTTTCCAACTCCGCAGTGTCCCTTTTATGGACAGGTGACCAAAACTGAACAGCATATTCCAGGTGAGGCCGTACCAATGCTTTATAAAGGGGGAGTATTATGTCCCTGTCCCTTGAGTCCATGCCTCTTTTGATACATGACAATATCCTGCCGGCTTTGGAAGCAGCAGCCTGACATTGCATGCTATTCTGTAGTCTGTGATCTACAAGTACACCCAGATCCTTCTCTACCAGTGACTCTGCCAGTTTAATCCCCCCTAAGACATACGATGCATGCAGGTTATTAGTACCCAGATGCATAACTTTACATTTATCCACATTGAACCTCATTTGCCAAGTGGATGCCCAGACACTTAGTCTATCCAAGTCATCTTGTAACTTATGCACATCCTCTATAGACTGTACTGTGCTACAAAGCTTGGTGTCATCTGCAAAGATAGAAACAGAGCTGTTAATACCATCCTCTATATCATTGATAAATAAATTAAACAACAGCGGTCCCAGTACTGAACCTTGGGGTACACCACTAATAACCGGGGACCAATCAGAGTACGAATCATTGACCACCACTCTCTGGGTACGATCCATGAGCCAGTGTTCAATCCAGTTACAAACTAAAATTTCCAAACCCAAAGACCTTAACTTACCTGTCAGACGTCTATGAGGGACAGTATCAAACGCTTTAGCAAAATCCAGAAACACTATATCCACAGCCATTCCTCTGTCAAGGCTTCTACTCACCTCTTCATAAAAGCAAATTAGATTGGTTTGACAACTTCTATCCTTAGTAAACCCATGCTGGCTATCACTTATAATACAATTATCCCCTATGTATTCCTGTATGTAATCCCTTATAAGTCCTTCAAACAATTTACCCACAATGCACGTTAAACTTACCGGTCTATAGTTTCCTGGGGAAGACCTAGAGCCCTTTTTGAAGATTGGCACCACATTCACCTTGCGCCAGTCCCTTGGCACAATACCAGACACCAGAGAATCTCTAAATATCATGAACAGGGGTACAGATATTACTGAACTTACCTCTCTAAGAACTCTTGGGTGTAGTCCATCCGGTCCTGGGGATTTGCTTACATTTATATCACTTAACTTACCTTGTACCATCTCTACATTAAGCCAGTTCAGTACATTACATGATGTGTTACCAGCACTGACCTGGCCAATGTCAGCTCCTTCTTCCATAGTATATACAGAACTAAAGAACCCATTCAGTAGCTCCGCTTTCTCTTTATCGCCTGTGACAACCTCCCCATTATCATTATTAAGGGGTCCTACATGCTCTGTCCTTGGTTTTTTTGCATTTATATATCTAAAAAAATATTTAGGATTAGTTTTGCTTTCTTTGGCCACCTGTCTCTCATTTTGAATTTTTGCTGTTTTTATTACATTTTTACAGATTTTATTAAGCTCCTTGTACTGTTTAAATGTTATCGCTGACCCATCAGATTTGTATTTTTTGAAGGCTATTTTTTTGCTGTTTATTGCTCTTTTAACATCATGTGTCAGCCATGTAGGATTTAGTTTCAATCGTTTATATTTGTTCCCCTTTGGTATATATTTAGCTGTATAGTTATTTAGAGTTGATTTAAAGATGTCCCATTTACCTTCTGTATCAGTATTTGAGAACACCTCCCCCCAGTCTATGTCCTGTAGTGCAGCCCTCAGCCCAGGGAAATTTGCCTTTTTAAAGTTATATGTTTTTGCCTTCCCCGCCTGTCTTTGTTTTCTACATTTTAACATGCCCCAAGTCATGTAAGAAATATTCCTGTTTGTACAACATTCCTATAGACATTCCTATAAAAGGTCCTTTATAGGGCATAGGTTGATGTGAGATAGATCGATATAAATATGATTATATGACGCTTCCCTTCACAAACCCCCTGTTGTTGGGAACTCGACAATGCAGTTTGGGAAGGGTCATATTGGGATGTATTTACCTCCTCAACCCTGTATGTTATTGGTAATGGTCCAGGATACAATGAAGTATAATTTTACATTTAGGTACTTAAACACCACCCATTTCCACAGGTGAACTTTTACTGCCAGTCGCCGTAACCCACCATCTCTATCCACAGAACACACAGTCTTTGCATTGATCTTCCTTCTTCTTTCTTGGGTCTAGATTGAAGTCCTTTTAATATGAGTCCTAACTTTGCCTGGACATTTTCTATGTCTGTCAACAGCCTATCCTGATGTTGTCTCCATTTAAGTTTATCTGGTCAGACTCAGGAATGGACTCATTTATTCAACAGCAGAGTCTTTGAGTCAACCTGGGCAGCTTTGGCTTGTTACCCAGTCAACATGTCCATTGTGCTGACACATGTGGCACCACCTTGGTCCTCAGGTGTCATTAGCGCAGAGTGGCATCTTGTCGCAGGCATGACTCTTTTTTAAAGCTTCTCCTTGTCACTTTGATTGAAGTAGGGATTATCAACAGTTTGGTAGTCTCCGTGGGCAGATAAGCAGGTCTTTACCAAGGCAGATCAGAGCTCCTAAGTAGTGGGGAATGTCTCAATACCTAAGGCCTAATTTTGGGGAGGAATACCACCTTCCATTCCCCTGTTGCTGACACTCAATCCATCCCTTATGAACCATACCATTCTGAGGGTTGAAGTGGCAATTACCTTGAATAGTGTGGGCACCTTACCTGTCCCTATGGGTCCAAACATACCTACAGTACACTCGGACATAATGGGGACTACCCACACACACACCCATATACCTTTAACCTGTTAAGGACCCAGGGCGTACCTGTACGTCCTGAGTTTGCTCCCGTTCTACAACGGGGGGCCACGGCGTGGCCCTGCGTCATAGCGCGTTGGGCCCGGCCTCTAACAACGGCATGCTTGCGGCATTGATCGTGGTGCCGCGCGCTATTAACCCTTTAGATGCGCCGTTCAAAGTTGAACGTCATGTTTAAAATGAAAGTGAAACCATGCCGGTTTGCTCAGGGAGCTGTTCGGGATTGCCGTGGTGAAATCGCGGCATCCCAAACAGCTTACATGACAGCTGGAGGATCAAGTCTGTAATATTTTTGGGCCGCAGGACTGCATCAGTATTATGTCCTTGACCCCTGTCTTCGCAAATGTTCATGATGCTGTGTCTGGCCATGCTGTAATTGGTCAGCCAGCCTTTTTGTTCTTCTGTAAATTAAGAAGAGTCCTATATACATGAGGGCAACCAGGATTAGGAAAATGATGATTGGATGGATAAACAGGTTAAAGAAAAATGTGGCTTGTGGGCTGTATCCAAAAAGGCTTTCCCACCTGGACACAGAAGAGTCTCTTTCTAAAGCATTCACAACCCCTATAATCTTGGTTGTGTCATGTTCTAACTGGATAGTGGCTTGACTCTCCATCTCTCTCAGCTTCTGCACAATTTTCTCTTCACTGCTAAAATCTAAAAGAAGACGCTTTAATTCTGTGCCGAAGTCGAGGGGAATCTTCTGAAGTTTCACTGGGGTGTCAGGGCGGATGTTGAGTCTCTTCTCTGGAGTGATTGGAGTTCTTCCTTTTTGATCAGCTACATCAATTCCTAGAACGGGATTTAGGGTACAATATGCTCCTCCTGGGAGGAGTTCTCCTCTTTCGGTGCAGTTAGTGGCATAAACAGCATAAGATGCATTCCCTCTTTGGTACCAACACCAATATACCTGACCCAGATATTTAAGGTTGGAAGAAAATATTAAGTTTGCCTTCATCTCAGAATTTGCCTTCAAACCCCTCAGAATTCCAACATTGGTGTCTAAGCACCCGATCGTACCTATCTTGACAGAGGATAGCATCCTTTTTCTTCCAACATCCTTCTGTATCAAACAGATAAGGATGGCTGCCTCATAAGTTAGAATATCTGAGGAGAGTTGTGGATGAAGTACAGTTTGGTTGCTCACTACCACCCCAATATTGATAGTATTAAACCCCATCCTGATGTTACCAGAGGTGGGCACCAGGGATGATGCGGTACAAGTAAAATTACAACAACCGTGCCACTGAGTTACCCACCATTTAGTATGGTTTACCGCTAAAGAGGGGATGAGTGTACTTACTTTTCGAAGGCTGTCAAATGGATAGTGGCCGTGGTACAAAGAAGACACAATATGTTTTAGGTTGCTTGAGAGTTCACTTTGGACCTGCGTACATGCCAGGGCGAGCTGAGTTTTGTCTTGCTCCTCTAGAAGACCCACAACTAACCTTCTAAACTTCTCTCGTAGAGCAGAAGACAGAGAGGTTGTAGCATCTATGTGCGAATGTTGTAAACCCTCCAAAATGTGGTTTACATCAAGCTGGGTCTTAAATCCTTCACTGGCATGTCCCGCCAGATCCCCAAGTTTGCTCCACAGGACTTCCAAGTCTATTGTGTTAAGGCCCCTATTCTCATAGATCCTCCTCCTACACCCATAGCAATCAAATCTCTTTTCCCCGGTATGTCCTGTATCTGCGTACTTGCCCTGCCTCTACCCATCCTTTTAAAATGTCAATTTGCCTATATATGTGTATGTGAAATTGAAATCTGGAACCACTTCGACCCATCACCTACTACAACCTAGTTGGGGAGGCTTGGGTGGCTTTTGCTTGGTCGATGTGGATCCAAAAGGTTGCCTACCTTCTGTGTGATTTCTTTTTGGCAGTCGTCGGCCTTTACACTTTTAGCATTGTGTCGCCCATTGCCTCCAGGACCTTATATGGTCCCTCCCAGTTTGCACCCCAGGGTCCAGCCTTACGGAACACCTTGACCATGACCATATCACCTACAGAGGGCATGGGAGTCTCCCCCTGTAGATACGGTTTGTGCATTCGTATTGCTGCATGTGGCAATAACCCATTCAGGTTCTGTTGAACCTGTTGGAGAAACACATCTCTGGCAATGGCGTTTTTCATCGGTTCCTATATTTGTGGCTCATTTGAAAAGCAGAGTGGCATCATGCGCCCTGTCATGAGCTCGAAGGGTGTTACACCAGTGGTGGATTATTCCGAAGCTCTGATTCCCATAAGCACAGCTGGGAGAGAGGCTACCCAAGAGGAACCCTTTTCCATCAATGCCTTGGATAGTCGCATTTTGATGGTACGGTTCATCCGTTCCACTATGCCTGCAGACTGGGGATGGTAAGGTACATGAAACCTTTGCTTTATGTTCAAAAGTCCACAAAGAGATTTCATTACCTTGCCTGTGAAATGGGTCCCCCGGTCGGATTCAATCACTCTGGGCATCCCCCATCGTGACAGAAACTGCTCCCAAAGGACCCAGGCAGTAGTGGTGGCTGTGTCATTTGTGGTTGGGATTACTTCTACCCATTTGGAGAAGACATCCACAACCACCAGTGCATAGCGGCACGTACGACTGCCTGCTGGCATTGGTCCTATGAAATCAATTTGTATTTCCAACCACCGTCCGTCAGCTGGAGGAACATGTTGCAACACTGGCTTAAGGGCTGGAGCTCTTGGATTTATCTGGGCACACACCAGGCATTGTGGGGTGACTTCCTCCACCGTGTTGGACATTCCTGACCAGTATAATTTGTCCTTTAGAAGGGACAGAAGCTTATCCCTGCCAAGGTGTCCCAACAATTGGTGGTAAAGTGTTGTCAGCTCTGCTTGCAGATGCTGTGGTACTACAGGCAAAGGGAGTGGATGGGTTCCCGTGTCATAGCACAAGATTCCCTGACAGATCCTCTAGGGATCCTGTGGGTTGGTAAAATGTGCAGCCAGAAGAGGATCCTTTGACTGTTCCTCTTCAAATGACACTGGTCCCTCCTTGAGACCTTTCTTTCTCACCTCAACCTGGTATGAAGAGTTGTACTGGGTATCTGGTTCCCTGAGGACTCCTTGTACTGCAGCCAGTTTGGCCAATTCATCAGCCTGCTTGTTGCCCAGGACCAAGGGTCCATCCCCTCTCTGGTGTGCTGGGATTTTAATGAATGCAGCCTCTCCAGGATGTGCAATTACATAGTTACATAGATAGTACGGTTGAAAAAAGACATATGTCCATCAAGTTCAACCAGGGAATTAAGGGGTAGGGGTGTGGCGCGATATTGGGGAAGGGATGGGATTTTATATTTCTTCATAAGCATTAATGTTATTTTGTTCCAGGAATGTATCTAATCCTGTTTTAAAGCTGTTAATTGTTCCTGCTGTGGCCAGTTCCTGAGGTAGACTGTTCCATAAGTTCACAGTCCTCACGGTAAAGAAGGCGTGTCGCCCCTTGAGACTAAACTTTTTCTTCTCCAGACGGAGGGAGTGCCCCCTCGTCCTTTGGGGGGGTTTAACCTGGAACAGTTTTTCTCCATATTTTTTGTATGGGCCATTTATGTACTTATATACGTTTATCATATCCCCCCTTAAACGTCTCTTCTCAAGACTAAACAATTGTAACTCCTTTAATCGCTCCTCATAGCTAAGATGTTCCATGCCCCATATTAGTTTAGTCGCGCGTCTCTGCACCCTTTCCAGCTCCACAGTTTCCCTTTTATGTACAGGCGACCAAAACTGAACAGCATATTCCAGGTGAGGCCGTACCAATGCTTTATAAAGGGAGAGTATTATGTCCCGGTCCCTCGAGTCCATGCCTCTTTTTATACATGACAATATCCTGCCGACTTTGGAAGCAGCAGCCTGACATTGCATGCTATTCTGTAGTCTGTGATCTACAAGTACACCCAGATCCTTCTCTACCAGTGACTCTGCCAGTTTAATCCCCCCTAAGACACACGACGCATGCAGGTTATTAGTACCCAGATGCATAACTTTACATTTATCCACATTGAACCTCATTTGCCAAGTGGATGACCAGACACTTAGTCTATCCAAGTCATCTTGTAACCTATACACATCCTCTATATACTGTACCGTGCTACAAAGCTTGGTGTCATCTGCAAAGATAGAAACAGAGCTGTTAATGCCATCCTCTATATCATTGATAAATAAATTAAACAACAGCGGGCCCAGTACTGAACCTTGGGGTACACCACTAATTACTGGGGACCAATCAGAGTACGATTCATTGACCACCACTCTCTGGGTACGATCCATGAGCCAGTGTTCAATCCAGTTACAAACTAAAATTTCCAAACCCAAAGACCTTAACTTACCTGTCAGACGTCAATGAGGGACAGTATCAAACGCTTTTGCAAAATCCAGAAACACTATATCCACAGCCATTCCTCTGTCAAGGCTTCTACTCACCTCTTCATAAAAGCAAATTAGATTGGTTTGACAACTTCTATGCTAAGTAAACCCATGCTGGCTATCACTTATAATACAATTATCCCCTATGTATTCCTGTATGTAATCCCTTATAAGTCCTTCAAACAATTTACCCACAATGCACATTAAACTTACCGGTCTATAGTTTCCTGGGGAAGACCTAGAGCACTTTTTGAAGATTGGCACCACATTCGCCTTGCGCCAGTCCCTTGGCACAATACCAGACACCAGAGAATCTCTAAATATCATGAACAGGGGTACAGATATTACTGAACTTACCTCTCTAAGAACTCTTGGGTGCAATCCATCTGGCCCTGGAGATTTGCTTACATTTATATTACTTAACTTACCTTGTACCATCTCTACATTAAGCCAGTTCAGTACATTACATTGCCCCATTCCCACAATTCTTTCAGGACAGTCACATGAGCCAAGGGTTTGTTCTGGCTGTCGATAAACCCTTGTCTTTTCCATGTGTCCAGGTGACGGGTGAGGGATTGGACTATATATGAGCTGTCACTATATATAGTACAATTCCCTGGTGGCTGAAGGAGGAGGGCTTCTTTGATAGCTTCCAGCTCAGCCCTCTGAGCTGACAAGTGGCCTGGCAACATGACAAGGCTCTGGTTACCTGTGGTCTCATCCAGCACAGCAAACCCTGTCACATAGAACAAACAAAAGCGAGAGCCATCAACAAAGATGATTCTGTCATCTGGATGTGATGTTGTCCTGAACAGTTGGGGAGCAGTGACCTGCATTGGTTGTCCACAGTCATGTTCAGTCCCTGTCATATTCAACAACTGGGACAAAACATACCATGCCTTTTGTGTCACAGTCAGATTCCTTCCACTCAAGTCCATGATCCACTTCCCAAATCTCTGCTGTGAGACTCCAGGGAGGGTATCACGAAGCAAGAGGGCTAAAGGTGAATGTGGAGTCTGAACAGTGAGAGGCTTGAAGCCTGCAATATGCTCAGTTGCTTTAACTGCATAGTGCACGGCTGCAAGTTGCTTGGCACACTCATCAAACCCTCTTTCAACTGGTGAAAGAAGCCTGGAGAAGTATCCCAGTGGTCTATACTCTGATCCTATTTGTTGAAGCAGGACCGCCAAGATAGACTCTGCACCAGCATGGGGCCTGAATTGCCATTTCTCCTTCAGGGTGAGGGGTTGCCAAGACTGGGGCCGAGGAGAGGTCTCTTTTCAGGGTTGAAAATGCATCTTCCTGTGGCTCTGACCAGTCTTCCAAGGAAGGTTCTTCCCCTCTGAGAAGCTCATAAAAGGGCTTCGCTTTCGCAGCAAAACTCTCTCATAAAGTTGGCTACCCCCAGGAACTTTCGCAGGTCCTGAAGAGGGCCTGGTCTGGGTAGTTTCACCATGGCTTCCATGCGGGCAGCCATTATGCCTTTGGCTCCATGGGAAAAATGGACGCCAAGGAAAGTTACTTCTGACCTAGCCAAGTTTGCCTTGTGAGGGTTCAGTTTGAGCCTTGCTTGGATCAGGAGTCCCAACAGTTCCCTCAACAGAGCCAAGTGCTCTCCCATGGTTTCTGTGTGAAGGAGCAAATCGTCTACATATTGCAGCAGACATTCTGGCCGTGAAAACACACTTAGTACGGCCTCCAATGCCTGTTGAAAGTATGTAGGGCTGCAGTGAAACCCCTGAGGGAGTACACAAAACATGTACTGTTTGATCCCCACAGTGAAAGCAAACTTGTACCTACAGCTCTCTGTCAGTTCAATGGAAAAGAACCCGTTGGCAACATCAATGGTCGAGAATATACGACTTTTGCCGCTTATTCTTGCCATTATGTCGGGAGTCTGTGCAACTACTAGGGCCGACATGGGGGTGTATTTGTTAAGGACTCTTAGGTCTACAGTCAATCTGAAATCATTTGTGTCCTTCTTTTTCAAAAGCCAGAGGGCATTGCTGCATTTAGAATTGCCCTCTATGACCATGCCCCTTTCTTTCAAATCCTGGACTGTGTCAATTGTATGGGTTAAGTAATTCCCAACACAGGGTTAATAATGCAAAGGTTTATTCACTAATACACTATATAACTTTAGCTAACATATATACATATTCGTATAATATCAGTGTATCTCAGTGTATACAACAATGGCTACAACAACTTCAATACATTAACATTATACTAGTTACATTACAATTTAACCCAATACAATATCTTTCCCGCCCACCTAATTACACAGCAATACACTCACAGAAGCACTCAATCCAGAACAGCTTTCTGTCCCTAAGGCTATAGGAGTGATAATAATGAGAGGGTCAGTGCTTGATACAGTTAACAGGGAGAGAAGTGGTTTATGCAGAGTCTTGGAAAGGGGTTAGTGAGTCTTGGGATAGGAAGGATAGGGTTAGACTGTGGAAGCAAAGAGAGAATGGAGGTTACTAAGAGAGGGAAGTTGGGGCAAAGATAGAGATTGCAGGGAGGAAAGAGGATGAGATTACTAAGAGAGAGAAGTTGGGGCAAAGGTAGAAGAGGAAAGAGGGTGCCCAGAATTATACTTAGCAGATTATCAGAGTGTTGGGAAATGATGCATGACAGCAGTCTATCTTTCTTGGGCCTGGATCCTCACTGCCTTATGGAGTTTCTCCCCGTGTTGGTGACTGCCTCTCAGGATGACTCCATCCTTTCCATCCAGCTTGGTATATATAGCTCACTTTTTAAAATGTCCTAAGACCCTCCTATCTGGCCAGATATCCCCAGGCACCAACACAGGTTTGGTGGGCACATACCAGAGGATGTTTGTAGACAATGCCACCTGTGCTTTGGCCTCTCTATGACTTGGCCAGATATCCCAAGGCTACCATGTTATGTGCATGAGGCAGGTTAGGTCAGAATGTTTTACAACACATCCCAAAGTATGCCCCTGGTCTAATGACCATCATATTGTGATTTATGACATGCCCCAAGTCATGTAAGAAATATTCCTGTTTGTACAACATTCCTATATACATTCCTATAAAAGGTCCTTTATAGGGCATGGGTTGATGTGAGATAGATCGATATAAATATGATTATATGACGCTACCCTTCACAGTGGTGCAAATAAAATCGCTGTGGTGAGTTAGAAAAAGTAATGCGGGGCTCAGGCACGGTGTTCTGCAGTGTTCCGTGGATACGGGGAGTAATTTATGGTGTTTGGAGCATGCAGTGTGAAAGCCGAGATGGAGGGAGTAATTTGTGGTGTCCGGAAAAAAGCCGGGGAGTATGACAGCCGGGGGAAGGATGTGATAATCCTGTATGTGACTAGATGGGGATGGAGAAAATGCATAGGGTAATGGGAGCTGGTGTGACTTCAGCGTGGGGAGTGACAGATAAAAGAGGGGCTGATGGAGGATCATATTGGGGACATGGTGTCTGAGTTTTGTTTTATGAGTTCAGTGATCTCATTAAGACCATGTGGTTGTAAAGATGTAAATCCAGAACATCTCTTTTTTAATCAAGGCTTCAAATCTGTTGGTGAGGTTTCCTGGAACCTGGTCAATCAGAGTGATGGATATGGGGTTGCTGTCATCAGGATGGTGTCTACTGCAGTGGCGTGAAAGGCCATGAAGTTGGTAGCCTTTTTTATGTTGGCCCGGTGCTGGTTCAATCTTATATGCAATGGTCGAGTTGTTCTGCCCACGTATTGTCTCTGACATTTGCATTCTATCAAATACACTATGTACTTGGATTGGCACGTGAGATGTTTTTTTATTTGGAAGGATTTTCCTGTGTTGGTGCTTGTAAAAGTCATTTTTCCGTTGCAGATGGTTTTGCAGCACATGCATCTGGGGATATTGCACCAATAAACTCCTTTCTTTTTGGTCATGTTTTGGATGTGTTTATTGGTATAGCGCCTAAGTTTGCAAGGGGCAATCTTGCCCCTCAAAGTTGGGGCTCTACGGAATGTGACCCTTTGCACTTTTGGAATGGTATCCTTTAGGTATGGGTCTGACAGGATGCTTCTGGAGTATTTTCCTTACAGCATGCTGCCCTACTGAATATGTGGTGAGGAAGTTTGAACCAAATGGGTTCCCATGATCTTTTTAAGTCTTATTCATCTGGACTGGTGCTTCCCATCTTCTATTTAGACATTCTTCCTGTGTCAGGTTTTTAGTTTTCAGATATGCGTTTTTCAGGGGTCTGGGGTACCTTTTAGCTTTGAAGCGCTCCTTTAAGGTTCTGGCTTGCTTGGTAAATGTGCTATCTTCCGAGCAATTTTTTCTTATCCTTTTGTACTGTCCGAATGGTGTATTTTCTTGCCACTTCTTATAATGGCCGCTGTGTAATGAGATATAACTGTTCGAGTCTACAGATTGGAAATAGGTAGATGTGAGTATTTCATTGTTCTTATGGGTGATTTCTAGATCCAGAAACTCTATCTTGTCTGAGGAGTAGTTGGGAGTTAACGTAATGCCCCAATCGTTTTTGTTGATATCTTCTACCAGTTGGTCGATGTTTTCTGTGGGATGAGTGATGAATACCTACGTCTGTGCATAAATGCATTGTGTGCACCAGTATCTGCATACATCAGCACACACACAAGGAGTCACGGCACACATGTTGCCTACAAATACATCATGTTACATAAAGGATGCCTCCTAGGAAATACAACCCCCCTACCTGTCACCAACGATGCTGAAGTTATGCCTCCTCCATCAGCCCCTCTTTTATCTGTCACACTCCACACTGAAGTCATATCAGCTCCCATTACCCTATGCATTTTGTCCATCCCCATCTAGTCACATACAGGATTATCACAAGGATTATCCCTTGTCTGTCATACTCCCCTGCTTTTTTCCGGACACCACAAATGACTCCCTACAAATGACTCCCTCCATCTCGGCTGTCACATTGCTCTGCATGCTCCAAACACCATAAATTACTCCCCTTATCCACAGAACACTGCAGAACACCATGCCCGAGCCCCGCATTACAGTTTCTAACTAACCACAGTGCTGTTAGAAGCTCCGCTACACAGATACTCCTGGAGCTTACCAGCACAGACTCTAACAGCCAGAGCACAGCAGCACAGAAACATAGTACCACTCTGACTGCACTCTGGCTCAGAAATACGCAGAACTGCAGAATATAACACAGCATTGTTATTATTTGCTAACACTGTCCCATATGATCAATGTCTGTTTTGAATCAAATTGTGCTGTACAGTGACACGTGTTCAGTTTGTTTACCTAGTACTCCACGTGAGTTACCGATGACGTCACCTGACTCAGCCCCCAGGCCCTGCAAGCCATTTTGCGGGCTTTTTCAAACAGTCCAGACCATAAAAGGTAGCCACAATATGTGTCCCCTCATGACCTGATGAAGAGGGGAGCCATCCTCTCCAAACGCGTTGTCACCCCAACTGTTCCAAATAAAAAGGGATTTTAGACTGTTAAGACCCAATTAGCTCCTAGCAGGCTATACTTACCCCTCCCCCTTACTACAATAAATATATAATAACTGACACATTAACAATTTAACTTTTCTGTGGATGGGAATCGGCCACAGCTTTAACTGTAACAAAGACACCGATTGGCTTCTTATCAATCCGAGAGGTGCTGCCACACCGTCCTGTGTGGAGGTCTACCCCGGGTTGACCCCGCTTTCACCGTCTTCTTACCGCCAAGCTGTGACTTACAATAAGCAGAGATACAAAAAAGGGAGGGAGGGAGGGCAAAACTCCGGGTCCTGGGCAGATTGAGGGGGGAAGGGAGGCACCACAGCTATAAATACCCAGGGGAGGGCCCCTGAAAGCCCGGGAAACTGTTAAACCCCTGATTGGTGCACACCATCCCCCACCCATGGGACATACCACTATAGCCACCGGCAAGTTTTACAGGCGGGGGAGGGGGCTAAAAACCTTGCCTGTATATTTCTTAACCTCTTACTGCTCACCAGTCAGGGGGCAAGCTAGTTATGCACAGCTTGCCCCTCCATTTGCACCACTCTGAAGTCTGAATTCTTCTTTGCAGCTTTACATAGAGTAAGCGCCAGAAAAGTGTCTACTTTTCTCCCACATCGATGCAGGCTGTGGAAACTCTCAATTTAACTGTAACAAAGACACCGATTGGCTTCTTACCAACCTGAGAGGTGCTGCCACACTGTCCTGTGTGGAGGTCTACCCCGGGTTGACCCCGCTTTCACCGTCTTCTTACCGCCAAGCTGTGACTTACAATAAACAGAGATACAAAAAAGGGAGGGAGGGAGGGCAAAACTCCAGGTCCTGGGCACATTGAGGGGGGAAGGGAGGCACCACAGCTATGAATACCCAGGGGAGGGCCCCTGAAAACCCGGGAAACTATTAAATCCCTGATTGGTGCACTCCTTCCCCCCCCACCCATGGGACATACCACTATAACCACCGGCCAGTTTTACAGGCGGGGGAGGGGGATAAAATCCTTGCCTGTACATTTCTTAACCTCTTACTGCTCACCAGTCAGGGGGCCCCTCCATTTGCACTTCTCTGAAGTCTGAATTCTTCATTGTGGCTTTACATCCAGCAAGCGGCAGAAAAGTGTCTACTTTTCTCCCACATTGACGCAGGCTGTGGAAACTCTCAGTGGAGAATGAGTCACATTTGGCTTTTGGAAAGCAAATTTAGCTGAAAGAGTTTTTGGGGGGCATGTCACATTTAGGAAGCCCTTATGGTGCCAGAACAGCAAAAAAAAAAAAAAAGGCCACATGGCATTGGAAACTACACACCTCAAAGAACATAACAAGGGGCACAGTGAGCGTTAACACCCCACAGGTGTTTGACGACTTTTCGTTAAAGTCGGATGTGTAGATGAAAAAAAATGTTTTCACTAAAATGATGGGTTTCCCCAAATTTTGCATTTTTACAAGGGGTAATAGGACAAAATGCCCCCCAAAATTTGTAACAACATTTCTTCTGAGTATGGAAATACCCCATATGTGGATGTAAAGTGCTCTGCAGGGTAACTACAATGCTCAGAAGAGAAGGAGCGCCATTGAGCTTTTGGAGAGAGAATTTGTTTGGAATCGAAGTCGGGGGCGTTTACAAAGCCCCATGGTGCCAGAACAGTGGACCCCCCTAAACTTGTGACCCCATTTTGGAAACCACACCCCTCACAGAATTTAATAAGGGGTGCAGTGAACATTTACACCGCACTGGCATTTGACAGATCTTTTGAACAGTAGGCTGTGCAAATTAAAAATTACATTTTTCATTTTCACAGACCACTGTTCCAAAAATCTGTCAGACACCTGTGAGGTGTAAATGCTCACTGTATCCCTTATTACATTCCTTGAAGGGTGTAGTTTCCAAAATGGGGTGACATGTGGTGAGGGGGTCCATTGTTCTGGCACTATGGGGGTTTTTCTAAACACACAAGGCCTTCAATTCCGGACAAATTTTTTCTCCAAAAGCCCTTCTCTTCTGAGAATTGTAGTGCACCAGCAGAACACTTTACATTCACATATGGGGTATTTCCATACTCCTTTTTTCCATACTGCTTTTTTTCATATTTTCCCTTGTGAAAATGAAAAATTTAGGGTAACACCAGCATTTTTTCTTTCATTTACCCATCCAACTTTAACAAAAATCGTCAAACGTCTGTGGGGTGTTAAAGGGTACCTCTCATCAAATAAACTTTTGATATATTTTAGATTAATGAATGTTGAATAACTTTCCAATAGCATGTTAATGAAAAATATGCTTTCTATTGATTTTTTCCTGATCAGTCCTGGCAGCAAGCATTTCTGACTCATGTTGGAGTCCTAAACACTCAGAGCTGCCAGCCTGCTTTGTTCACAGCCAAACAGGCTGTGAACAAAGCAGGCTGGCAGCTCTGAGTGTTCTCCTTTGTGAACAAAGCAGACTGGCAGCTGGTAGTGTTTAGGACTCCAGCATGAGTCTGAAATGCTCGCTGCCAGGACTGGTAGGGAGACCCCTAGTGCTCATTTCTTCAAAGTGGAAAATTAAATAGAAAGAAGCATATTTTTTAATAACATGCAATTGTAAAGTTATTCTGCATACATTAATCTATAATATATCAAAAGTTTTTTTGATGAGAGGAACCCTTTAAGGCTCACTATGACCCTTGGTACGTTCAGTGAGGGGTGTAGTTTCCAAAAGGGGGTCACATGTGGGTATTTCTTTTTTTGTGTTTATGTCAGAACCGCTGTAATATCAACCACCCCTGTGCAAATCACCAATTTAGGCCTCAAATTTACATAGTACGCTCTCACTCCTGAGCCATGTTGTGCATCCGCAGAGGATTTTATGCCCACAGAATGGGAATTTTTGTACTCAGGAGAAATTGCGTTACAAATTTTGTGGGTCTTTTTTTTCCTTTTACCTCTTGTGAAAATGAAAAGTATGGGGCAACACCAGCATGTTAGTGTATAACATTTTATTTTTTCACAATAACATGCAAGTGTAGATCCCAACTTTACCTTTTCATAAGGGGTAAAAGAAGAAAAAACACACCAATATTTGTAAGGCAATTTCTCCCGAGTACGGAAATACCCCATATGTTGCCCTAACTTGTTGCCTTGAAATACGACAGGACTGCGAAGTGAGAGAGCACCATGCGCATTTGAGGCCTGCCTGAATTAGGGATTTGCATAGGGACGGACCCGGATGCAAGAATTACACTTGCCTCAGATACCAAAATTACCCTACGGCAGTGTTTCCGAAACAGGGTGCCTCCAGCTGTGGCAAAACTCTCAGCATGCCTGGACAGTCAATGGCTGTCCGGCAATACTGGGAGTTGTTGTTTTGGAAACGGTGCTGTACCAGACATTTTTCATTTTTATTGGGGGGGGGGGGGGGGCGTAACTGTGTCGAGGTATGTGTGTATATGCAGTGTTTTACTTTTTATTTAGTACAGTGTAGTGTAGTGTTTTTAGGGTACATTCACAAGGGTGGGGGCCCCGATGCCGCCACCGATGCTTGGGATCGGGGGCCCCAGCCACAGGCATTGGCTCCTGGCACCTACTCTCGCCGTCCGGAACAGAGGCGGAGGGGGTGCCGTTAGGGACACCCCCATAGCAGGCGTCCTGATTCGTCGGCCGGCAATGGCCGTTGAATCAGGGCGAACGTGAGGTGGCACCTATCATCCTTTTTTTCTGGGTCACCGGGGACCCGATTGACCTGGATTTGGCCCCTCCAGGTGTTGTCATGGGATGCCTGCTGAATGATTTCAGCAGGCATCTCGGTCCGGTCTCCGCCCGGTGAGCAGCAGGGACCAGAAATACTCAGGACGTACAGGTACACCCTGAGTCCTTAAGGATCCCCAAGAGAATAAAGACTATCCATCTCCCTGCTTGGGCAATACTGTCCTCATTTCCCGTCCTCACTTGAGCTGAGCTGTGATGAAGAGATTATAGGCCGCAAATGGAACGGGGCTCGGCAATGTGGAATGCGTGGCTTGTGGGAAAGGCGTGGCTTGCAAGCTGGACGGACTTTTTCATCATGAGACATGGAGCTTGTGGAGTAAGGTGGGGCAGAGCTGTGATAAAAAGATTGTGTTTGAAGGACCTGTGATGTGTGTGTAGTGGGCGAAAATGGTGTTTGAGCTAAAACAAAAAAAAGGGCCAAAAAATGTTTTTTTGAGCTAAAACAAAAAAGGGCCAAAAAATGGAAGGGTATGGCTTGTATAAATCACCAGATAATAACCCCTTATATTTGCAGATATTAACTCCTAGGGATGTTAAACGAAACCTATAAACTATCCTAACTAATTATAGCTAACGTTTTGTTGCTTTCAGAGTAAGGGAAAGAGTTACTATCTTATTATAATTTACCCTGTACAGTGACGTGTAATATTATAAGTAACTTTCTTATTGATAGAGTTTTATGACTTTTATTATTGTATATTGACATGTGTGCCTTGTGACTCATATTTATTGGATATGTGAAGGAGTTAATATTGAACTTATAGCTGTGTTTTGTAAGTTGCTGTTCCGGCTCACACTCTTGGGGTTGGTCATCTTAGTTAATTATTAAAGGGGACTATAACTACCACAATATAAACAGGGAAGCTAAAATCTGCTGACCTGGCAAGAAAACAGGTATTTAGCAATAATTTGAGAAAATAACCCTTTATAACTTTTGCAGAACCCAAGGAGGGCGGAGGGTGTGTGTGTGTGGGGGGGTGGTGGTGGGGGTTGGGAGGTTGGGGGGTTGGTTAGGCTGGTTGTAGGGGGTGATTGTTATTTCTAATTCTAAGTCGATTAAAAAAAAAAATGTTGTATCTGTTTTTTCCTCCTTGCATTTGAAAAGCCATAAATATTTAAAGGGGTATTCCAGGCCAAAACTTTTTTTATCCTTCCAATAGTTATTAGCTTCTGAAGTTGAGTTGCTGTTTTCTGTCTAACTGCTTTCTGATGACTCATGTCCCGGAAGCTGTCCAGCTCCTATGGGGATATTCTCCCATCATGCACAGCTCCCAGGACGTGACATCATCATTGAGCAGTTAGACAGAAAACTTCAGAAGCTAATAACTATTGGAAGGATTAAGATTTTTAAATAGAAGTAATTTACAAATCTGTTTAACTTTCATGAGCCAGTTGATATATATAAAAAAGTTTTTGTCTGGAGTACCCCTTTTAAATCTCCATAGACATGGGCCGGACAGGGAAAAAATCAAAGGCCCAGGCATTTTAGGATAAACAGACCATTTTGGTCATAGGTTTGGCTATGTGAAGGCAGAGCCACAAAGGGGAGGGGCCAAATGTCAATAACAGTTGGGTGTAATGGAAAAAAAAAATAAAAATTATATATATATATATATATATACAGGGGTCCTCAAACTTTTTAAACGGGGGGCCAGTTCATGGTCCCTCAGACGTTGGAGGGCGGGACTATAGATAACAAAACATGACCAAATTCCTATGCACATCTTATTAGTGTACTACCACTTTAAGTACGCAGCACAGTTCCCCCCACATTAGTTTGGCAGTATAAATCCCCCCACATTAGGTTGTAGTTCCCACACATTAGGGTTGGCAGTACAGTTCCCCCACATTAGGTGCAGTACAGTTCCCCCACATTAGGTGCAGTACAATTCCCCCACGTTAGGGGCAGTACAGTTCCCACACATTAGGTGCAGTACAGTTCCCCCACATTAGGTGCAGTATAGTTCCCCCACATTAGGTGCAGTATAGTTCCCCCACATTAGGTGCAGTATAGTTCCCCCACATTAGGTGCAGTATAGTTCTCCCACATTAGGTGCAGTATAGTTCCCCCACATTAGGTGCAGCATCTTCCCCCACATTAGGTGCAGCATGTTCTCCCACATTAGGTGCAGTATAGCTCCCCACATTAGGTGCCGTATAGTTCCTCCACATTAGGTGCAGTATAGTTCCCCCAAATTAGGTGCAGTATAGCTCCCCACATTAGATGCAGTATGTTCCCCCACAGACATACAGCCTCCAGCCACACAGTGTATGGCTGGAGGCTGTATGCCTGTGTTCTGCCCCACTTCAGTGCTCCGACCACCGGTCCTCCGGTCCGGACATAGCAATAAGTCCCCGGACCGAAGGAGCGGTGGTTGGAGAACCGAAGCTGACGTGCCGCTGGTAAAACTTACCAAGCTGGCCAGCGCACGTCATCATCACTGCTCCGCTCCTCCACGCTCCATTGCTATGGGTGCAAGCACGGTGTGAGTGACGTCCCTGCGTGCGCCACTTTCCCGGTGGCCCCTGCATTTTTAAAGTAAATGCGGGGCCTCCGAGAGCGCATCCCTGTGTCCCAAAAACATCTTTCGGGACACAGGGATGTCCCAGGCAGCGGTGGGCCGGATAAATGTCCTCGGCGGGCCGCATGTGGCCCGGGGGCTGTAGTTTGAGGACCCCTGTATACATATATATATATATATATATATATATATATCTTAAGAAAGACTCAGGAGTGAGTCGAAACATTGCTGCTGTACACATTTTTGACGGATTAACCTTTTAAGGACACAGCCCATTTTGACCTTAACCTCTTCAGGACACATGTCATACCGGTACATCATGGGACCCTGGTACTTAAGGACCCATGATGTACATGTACGGGCATGGGAATTTCGGTCCCTTCCACGCAGCGGGCATGGATCGGACCAGGGTGACTGCTGATATGGGGGGGTCATCAGACCCCCCATGTCAGCGATCACGGCAAATCGCAAGTGAATTCACACTTGCGACTTGCGCGATTCCGGGTCATTACAGGTCTATGGTGAACCGGTGACCCGGAATATAAGGGGGATCGCGGTTGTCCAAGACACCCACGATCCCCCTGAAGGGATAGGAGTAAGATGGCAGGGGTGCCACCCCTCCTATCCCTGCTATTGGTCGTATAGACGTGACGACCAATAGCAGATGGGGGGGGTGGTTACTTTCGGTTTCCCCGTTCTGCACACCAACAATAGGCAGGGTAGGACGGGGAAATCGGCAGGGACTGGCACCGAAGGTCACTTACCGATCTGCGGAGGCTGCGGGCGAGGGTGATCGGCGCGGCTATGTCGTGCGGCTGGCTCCCTGGATCCTACAGAAGCCGGTGAGTTGCCAAGCAACATCTGGAGGGCTACAGTCTGAGACCACTATACAGTGATCTCCATACTGTAGCCCTCCAGATGTTGTAAAACTACAACTCCCAGCATGCCCAGACAGCTGTTTGGGCATGCTGGGAGTTGTAGTTTTGCCACAGCTGGAGGTCTACAATTTAGAGACCACTGCACAGTGATCTCCAAACTGTAGCCCTCTAGATCTTGCAAAACTACAACTTTCAGCATGCCCACACAGCAGTTTGCTGTCTCTGCATGCTGGGATTTGTAGTTTTGCTACATCTGGAGGGCCACAGTTTGGAGATCAATGTGCACTGGTCTCTAAATTGTAGACCTCCAGATGTTGCAAAACTGCAAAACCCAGCATGCCCAAATAGCAAACAGCTGTCTAGGCATGCTGGGAATTGTAGTTGCATACCTCCAGCTGTTGCATAACTACATCTCCCAGCATGCTCTTCGGCGATCGGTGCATGCTGGGAGTTGTAGTTTTGCAACAGCTGGAGACACACTGGTTGGAAAATACTGAGTTAGGTAACAGAACCTAACTGAAGGTTTTCCAACCAGTGTGCCTCCAGCTGTTGCAAAAGTAAAACTCCCAGCATGCACGGTCTGTCAGTACATGCTGGGAGTTGTAATTTTGAAACAGCTGGAGGTTTGCCCCCCATGTGAATGTACAGGGTACATTCACATATGCAGGTTTACAGTAAGTTTCCTGCGTGTAGTTTGAGCTGCCGCAAATTTTTTGCCGCAGCGCAAACTCCTAGCGGGAAACTCACTGTAACCCCCAAGTGCGAATGTACGCTAAAAACACTACACTAACACATAATAAATGGTAAAACACTACATATACACCCCCTTACACTGTCCCCCCAATAAAAATGAAAAACGTATCGTATGGCAGTGTTTCCAAAACGGAGCCTCCAGCAGTTGCAAAACAACAACTCCCAGCATTTCCGGACAGCCACTGACTGTCCAGGCATGCTGGGAGTTTAGCAACAGCTGGAGGCACCCTGTTTGGGAATCACTGGCATAGAATACCCCTATGTCCACCCCTATGCAATCCCTATGTAGTCTTCAAATATGCATGGCGCTCTCTCACTTCAGAGCCCTGTCGTATTTCAAGGAAACAGTTTAGGGCTGCATATGGGGTATCTCCGTACTCTGGAGAAATTGCACTACAACTTTTGGGGGGCTTTTTCTCCTTTTACCCCTTATGAAAAGGAAAAGTTGGGGGCTACACCAGCCTGTTAGTGTAAAAAAAAATAAAAATTTACACTAATATGCTGGTGTTGCCCCATACTTTTTGTTTTCACAAGCGGTAAAAGCAAAAAAAAATTTGTAACACAATTTCTCCTGAATACGGAAATACCCCATATGTGGGCGTAAAATATTCTGCGGGCCTACAACAAGGCTCAGGAGTGAGAGTGCATTATGTACATTTGAGGTCTAAATTGGTGATTTGCACAGGGGTGGCTAATATTACAGCGGTTCTGGCATAAACGCAAAAAATACCCACATGTGACCCCATTTTGGAAACTACACCCCTCACGGAATGTAACAAGGGGTATAGTGAGCCTTAACACACCACAGGTGTTTGATGAATTTTCATTAAAGTTGGATGGGAAAATGAAAAAACATTTTTTTATTTTTTTTACTAAAATGCTGGTGTTACCCAAAATTTTTCATTTTCACAAGGGAAAATAGGAAAAAAGCCCCCCAAAACTTGTAACCCCATTTCTTCTGAGTAAGAATATATCCCATATGTGGATGTAAAGTGCTCTGTGGGCGAACTACAATGCTCAGAAGAGGAGTGCCATTGGGATTTTGAAGAGAAAATTTGTCCGAAATTGAAGGCCATGTGTGTTTATAAAGCCACCATAGTGCCAGAACAATGGACCCCCCCACATGTAACCCCATTTTGGAAACAACACCCCTCATGTAATGTAATAAGGGGTGCAGTGAGCCTTTACCCCCCACAGGTGTCTGACAAATTTTTGGAACAGTGATCTGTGAAAAGGAAACAGCCCACTGTTCCAAAGATCTGTCAAACACCAGTGGGGTGTAAATAGTCACTGCATCCCTTATTAAATTCTGTGAAGGGTGTAGTTTCCAAAATGGGGTCACATGTGGCGGGTCCACTGTTCTGGCAGTATGGGGGCTTTGTAAACACACATGTCCCCCAATTTCCATTCCAAACAAATTCTCTTTCAAAGAGCTCAATGGCGCTCCTTCTCTTCTGAGCATTGTAGTTCGCCAGCAGAGCACTTGACGTCCACACATGGGGTATTTCCATACTCAGAAGAGATTGGGTTACAAATTTTGGGGGGCATTTAGTCCTATTTTCCCTTGTAAAAATTTTACATTTGAGGGAAAACTAGCATTTTAGTGAAACATTTTTTTACATATCCAACTTTAACAAAAAGTTGTCAAACACCTGTGGGGTGTTAAGGCTCACTGCACCCCTTGTTACGTGCCTTGAGGGGTGTAGTTTCCAAAATAGTATGCCATGTGAGATTTATTTGCTGTTCTGGCAACATAGGGGCTTCCTAAATGTGACATGCCCCCAAAAAAACATTTCAGAAAAACTCACTCTCCAAAATCTCACTGTCGCTCCTTCCCTTCTGAGCCCTCTACTGCGCCCTCCAAACACTTTACATACACATATGAGGTATTTCCTTACTCGAGAGAAATTGGGTTACACATTTTATGAAGATTTCTCTCTCCTTTTACCCCTTATAAATATTCAATAACTGGGTCTACAAGAACATGCCAGTGTAAAAAATGAAGATTTTGAATGTTCTCCTTCAATTTGCTGCTATTCCTGTGAAACACCTAAAGTGTTAACAATCCTTTTGAATGTCATTTTGAATACTTTGAGGGGTGCAGTTTTTATAATATTGTCATTTATGGGGTACTTCTAACATGAAAGCCCTTCAAATCCACTTCAAATTTGAACTGGTCCCTGAAACTGGTCCCTTTCGATTTTGAAAATTTTGTGAAAACCCTCTGATGTTTTCCAAAAGTAAAAACATGTCAACTTTATGATGCAAACATAAAGTAGACATGTTGTGTATTTGAATCAATATATAATTTATTGGGAATATTCATTTTCCTTATTAGCAGAGAGCTTCAAAGTAAAAAAAAAAATGCAAAATTTTCAATTTTTTCATCACATTTTGGAATTTTTCACCAAGAAATGATGTAAGTATCGACAAAATGTTACCACTAACATATAGTAGAATATGTCATGAAAAAACATTCTCGGAATCAGAATGAAAGGTCCTAGAGTTATTAATGCTTAAAGTGAAAGTGGTCAGATGTGCAAAAAATGGCCTGGTCTTACAGTGAAAATTGGCTGGGTCCTTAAAAGGTTAAGGACAGAGCCAATTTAATTTTTTCCAATTTTATGTTTTCGTTTTTTTCCCTTCTCGCCTTCTAAAGTCCATAACTCTTTTATATTTCGATTCACAGACCCATATAATGGCTAGAGATGTCGCAAATTGTTCGCCGGCGAACAGTTCCCGGCGAACTTAGCATGTTCGCGTTCGCATCGCCGGGCGAACATATGTGAAGTTCGATTCGCCCCCTATACTTTAACATTGCGGTAAACTTTGACCCTGTGAGTCAGAGTCAGCAGACACATTACAGCCAATCAGCAGCAGTCCCTCCCTTCCAGACCCTCCTACCTCCTGCACGGACGCCATTTTACCTTCATTCGGCATGCTGCAGGCTTAGAAAGTGGAGGGACAGAGAAGCTGCTCCTGCTGTAATAGCGAAAATGATAGCTAGGTTGCTGCTAGGTGGGGTCCACTTTACTCCTAAAGCACTAGTCTAACATCTGCTTTAAGGACAGCACACAAAAAAGCCCTTTTTAGGGCTCAAATATCAGTCCGTGTGTCTTGCAACAGCTGGAGGCACCCTGGTTGGGAGGGAACTGCTGGTTAAAAGAGGTACTCCAGTGTAAAACTTAAGTTCCTTCAAGCAACTAACTACAGTATTAAAAGGCAGCCATGTGACTATATACGTAGCGGCTGTGAATATACTGATTGGCTGGTGTTACGGATACATGTCATCTAGACGCGCGGCGTCTGACGCATAGACTATGCGCCGGACACCTCGCGCCAAACAGCGCGCAGGCGCAGTCATTGGTTCTACTTCCTGGATATGGAACCAGTGCTTGTATGCGAGAACATCCGTTCCTCCCCCCTCCCGGTAATTATAATAATTTTCACATGTAGATCACCTGTCACTTGTTATTCACTTATAACTGTACCTACATTTTTTTGTAAAGTACTGTAAATTGGGTATGGTGTTTTTATACCCATCTTGTATCTGCACAATTTGTCTAAGTATATGACATAATTTCTCCTTTTATATATGCAATTTTGTGCACTTTTTATACTATTTTTGTAAATTAAGTTGTAAATTGGTTACCACATATATACTGGCAAGATGGTCACTAAAGTGTGCTTGAGAAAGGACGCATGGGCGTCTGAAACGTTGCTCCGTTGGTTGGAATAAAGACCACTTCACGTTAATCTGGTGTGCTGCGGTTTATGTTTGTGATCTGGATCTAGGAAGAGCTCCTGACCTGGGCTTATCTCCGCCTGCACCCCTCGTGACTAAAGGACTGATGTGTATTAAAAGGGCTATAAGTTTAGTCCGTGTGGCTTGCAACAGCTGGAGGCACCCAGGTTGGGAGGGGACCGCTGGTTAAAAGGGGTACTCCAGTGTAAAACTTAAGTTCCTTCAAGCAACTAACTACAGTATTAAAAGGGCTATAAGTTCAGTCCGTGTGTCTTGCAACTGCTGGAGGCACCCAGGTTGGGGACCTCTGCTTAAAAGGGGAACTCCGCTGGAAACCTTTTTTGCTCATTGTCACACTAGTGAAAATCACATTTGGTGTGACAGTTGTTCAAATAAAAAAATTAAAAAAAACTTTTTGGGCTGTGAAATAAAACCAGTGCTGCCTAAAGGGGGGCTCTAACTATGTGCTTCCTAATATGGGGGAATCTATGTGCTGCCTAAAGGGGGATCTAAATATGTGCTGCCTAAAGGGGGCTCTATGTACTGCCTAAAGGGAGGCTCTAACTATGTGCTGCCTAATATGGGGGAATCTATGTGCTGCCTAAAGGGGGGCTCTATGTGCTGCCTAAAGGGGGGCTCTAACTATGTGATGCCTAAAGGGGATCTAACTAGGTGTTGCCTAAAGGGGGGCTCTATGTGCTGCCTAAAGGGAGGCTCTACCTATGTGCTGCCTAAAGGGGGGCTCTAACTATGTGCTGCCTAATCTGGGGGAATCTATGTGCTGCCTAAAGGGGGGATCTAACTATGTGCTGCCTAAAGGGGGGCTCTATGTGCTGCCTAAAGGGGGCTAAAGCACATTATTCCAAAGAATTTAGGAATAATAGGTGATTTATGCCCTTTATGGATTAAAACCAGACTCTGCATCAACTATATAATTTTCCATGGGAGTTTTGCCATGGATCCCCGTCCGGCACGCCACAGTCCAGGTATTAGTCCCCTTGAAACAACTTTTAAATCACTATTGTGGCCAGAAAGAGTCCCTGTGGGTTTCAAAATTCGCCTGCCCATTGAAGTCAATGGCGGTTCGCCCGGTTCGCCGGTTCGCGACATCACTAACAATGGCTTGTTTTTTGCGTGACCAGTTGAACTTTGTTATGACATCACTCATTTTACCCTAAAATGTATGGTAAAACAAATGATTTTTTGTGTAAGGAATTTTAAACGAAAATCATACTTTTTGCTAATTGGGCGGTGGGGGGTCGTTTTCATGCTGTACACTTCATGGTAAAAATTACATGTTTTCTTTATTCTCTGGGTCATTACGATTAAAATTATACCATAGTTACATACATTTCTATTATTGGACCGCTTTAAAAAAATCTCAAACTTATTTTTACAAAATCAGTACATTTAAAATTGCCCTATTTTGACCACCTCTAATTTTCTTATTTATCCTTACTTATGGATGAGTGAGGGCTCATTTTTTGCGTCATGATTTGTAGTTTGTTTTAGCACCATCTTTTCACATATGTGACTTTTTGATAACTTTTTATTACATTTTTTTTCCGTTTGATGTGACAAAATACAGCAGAAATTTGACTTTTTTTATGTTTACGCCGTTCGCCGTAGGGGATCTATAACATCATATGTTTATAGTTCGGACATTTACGCACGTGATGATACCAAATATGTTTATTATTTATCTTTTTTTACACTTTTGTGTACTAATATGGAGAAAGGGGGTTATTTAAAACGTTTTCAATTTTTTTTCACTTTTTTATCACTTTTGTTTTTTACATTTATTTTACACTTTTTTAGTCCCCCATATGGGACTATTTATAGCAATCATTAGATTGCTAATATTGTTCAGTGCTATGCATAGGGCATAGCAGTGATGAGTATTATTGGCGATCTTCTGCTCTTGTCTGCTGGAAGGCAGATCAGTGCAGAAGACCCTGGGAGATGGACGGAGTCAGGTGAGGGGACCCCTGTCTGCCACCTTGGCTGATCTGATCCCAGTGGCAGTGCCGCAGGCGATCAGATCAGTCATTTTAAGTGCCGCACTGCCGCAAATGCCGTGATCTATATTGATCACGGCATCTGAGGGGTTAATGGCAGACATCAGCATGATTGCTGATGTCTGCCATTACCGGCGGGTCTGCGTCTGACAGCCGCCGGAACCTGCCGCAAGTGAAGCGAGCACTGCTCCTGCGCTCGCGTCACAGCCGCACCGTAATTGTATGCCGCTGTGAGCGAAGTGATGCTATGCAATGCCGTACATTTACTCCGCATGTTCTTAAGGGGTAAAAACATTTTCACTTTTTCCACTATCTTCGAGTGCTGCAATGTACCTCTAAATAAATCATATAGTTACCACACCGGTATAAAAGGAGGAAATATTACCACCATTCTGTTACTGACCAAATACTTTATACAGAGACCAATATTACCAATAACACCAGTATACAACGAGAATTATTATCATAATATATATTACTATCATACTGTTACTAACCAAATCCTGAGTACCAGGACCAATATTACCAATAATACCAGTATACAAGGAGGAAATATTCTCCCATACAGTGACCATATAGTGGTAGATGTTATCTGTACACAGGCTCTGCAGACCATATAAGTGATCCCATACAGTTACAACCGTTGACTCGCAGATGACGTCTTCTGTTATCAGAGTCGTTCACTTTCCCTTTTCTTCTCCATCTGGCCCAGACCATCATGACGATTTCTTCCATACACAACTCATCTCTTTGCAGAACCTGCAAAGCAAACATTTTAAACTCTGACATTTTTCCAGCACCTATGCATTCTATACAATAGTAATAACTCCCTTGGTGTCCCACATAGTAGAGTGTGTAGAAAGGTGGGTTGGGGAGGAGAGTTAGGATACTCCAGTAAGGAGACAGGTCCCTTTACATAGTTTTTCCCATTACACAGGTGCCCTGAATAGGTAGATAGTTACAACCCGGAATGCCATTACAAGCCACCTGTAAAAGGGGTTACTCCCTGTAGGTGTAGCCCCAGGTGCAGCAGCCCCCTTTATGCAGCTGCAGTGCAGCATCCCACTTCAGGTGGTTGTAGTGTAGCAGGTCCATTTAGGTAGTTGTAGTACAGCAGGCCCCTTTATAAAGTTGTAATGCAGCTGCCCCATATATAATTGTAGTGTAGTAGCCCCTTTTAGGTAATTATAGTGTAGCAGCCCCCTTTAGGTACTTGTAGTTCAGTAGCCCCCTTTATGAAGTTGTAATGCAGCAGCCCCCTTTAGGTAGTTGTACAGCAGACCTCTTTATAAAGTTGTAATGCATCAGTCCCCTTTATGTAGTTGTAATATAGTAGCCCCCTTTAGGTAGTTATAGTGCAGCAGTCCCCTTTAGGTTATAGTAGTGCTGCAGCCCCCTTTAGGTAGTTGTAGTACAGCGGCCCACTTTATGTAGTTGTAGTGCAGCAGCCCCTTTAGGTAGTTATAGTGCAGATGCCCCCTTTAGATAATTGTAGCACAGCAGTCCTCTTTAGGTAGTTGTAGTGCAGCAGCCCCCTTTAGGTAATAGTAGTGCAGCAGCTCCCTTTAGGTTATTGTAGTGCAGCAGCCCCTTAAGGTAGTTGTATTGGCTGCAGCCCTCTTTAGGTTATTGAAGTGCAGCAGCTCCCTTTGAGTAGTTGTAGTCGCAGCAGCCGCCTTAAGTTAGTTGTATTGGCAGAAGCCTTCTTAATGTAGTTGTAGTGGCAGCAGCCCCCTTTGGGTATTTGTAGTGGCAGCAGCCCCCTTAAGGTAGTTGTGTTGGCAGCCGCCCCTTTTAGGTAGTTGTATTGGCAGCAGCCCCCTTTAAGTAGATGTATTGGCAGCACCCCCTTAAGGTAGCATGAGACAGAGTCTACAACCCACACAAGTGGCTCAGGTAGTGCAGCTCATCCAGGATGGCACATCCTTGCGAGCTGAGTCAAGAAGGTTTGCTGTGTCTGTCAGCGTAGTGTCCAGAGCATGGAGGCGCTACCAGGAAACAGGCCAGTACATCAGGAGATGTGGAGGAGGCCGTAGGAGGGCAACAACCCAGCAGCAGGACCGCTACCTCTGCATTTCTGCAAAGGAGCAGGAGGAGCACTGCCAAAGCCCTGAAAAATGACTTCCTGCAGGCCACAAATGTGCATGTGTCCTCTCAAATGGCCAGAAACAGACTCCATGAGGGTAATTTGAGGGCCTGACGTCCACAGGTGGGGGTTGTGTTTACAGCCCAACACCGTGCAGGACATTTGGCATTTGCCAGAGAACACCAAGATTAGCAAATTCGCCACTGGCACCCTGTGCTCTTCTCAGATGAAAGCAGGTTCACACTGAGCACATGTGACAGACGTGACAGAGTCTGGAGATGCCATGGAGAACATTCTGCTGCCTGCAACATCCTCCACCATGACCGGTTTGGCGGTGGGTCAGTAATGGTGTGGGGTGGCATTTATTTGGGGGGCTGCACAGCCCTCCATGTGCTTGCCAGAGGTAGCCTGACTGCCATTAGGTACTGAGATGAGATCCTCAGACCCCTTGTGAGACTATATGCTCGTGCGGTTGGCCCTGGGTTCCTCCTAATGCATGACAATGCTAGACCTCATGTGGCTGGAGTGTGTCAGCAGTTCCTGTAAGAGGAAGGCATTGATGCTATGGACTAGCCCGCCCGTTCCCCAGACCTGAATCTGATTGAGCACATTTGGGACATCATGTCTCACTCCATCCACCAACGCACACGTTGCACCACAGACTTTCCAGGAGTTGACAGATGCTTTAGTCCAGGTCTGGGAGGACATCCCTCAGGATGCCATCCGCCACCTCATCAGGAGCATGCCCAGGCATTGTAGGGAGGTCATACGGGCACGTGGAGGCCACACACACTACTGAGCCTCATTTTGACTTGTTTTAAGGACATTATACCAGCCTGTAGTGTCCTAATTTTGAGTGTGACTTCATATCCAGACCTCTATGGGTTGATAAATTTGATTTTCATTGATAAATTTTGTGTGATTTTGTTGTCAGCACATTCAACTATGTAAAGACAAAAGTATTTCATACGGTTAGTTCATTCATTCAGGTTGGTAATGTAACTGTGCGGGAAAACCTTGGTAATAGCGACCACAATATAGTTACTTTTGACTAAAAATGTAGAAAACAAAGACAGTCGGGGAAGGCAAAAACATATAACTTTAAAAAGGCTGCACTACAGGACATAGACTGGGGGGAGGTGTTGTCAAATACTGATACAGAAGGTAAATGGGACATCTTTAAATCAACTCTAAATAACAATACATCTAAATATATACCAAAGGGGAACAAATATAAACGATTAAAACTAAATCCTACATGGCTGACACATGATGTTAAAAGAGCAATAAACAACAAAAAAATAGCCTTCAAAAAATACAAATCTGATGGGTCAGCTATAACATTTAAACAGTACAAGGAGCTTAATAAAATCTGTAAAAATGTAATAAAAACAGCAAAAATTCTAAATGAGAGACAGGTGGCCAAAGAAAGCAAAACTAATCCTAAATATTTTTTTAGATATATAAATGCAAAAAAACCAAAGACAGAGCATGTAGGACCCCTAAATAATGATAATGGGGAGGTTGTCACAGGCGATCAAGAGAAGGCGGAGCTACTGAATGGGTTCTTTAGTTCTGTATACACTATGGAAGAAGGAGCTGACATTGGCCAGGTCAGTGCTGGTAACACATCATGAAATGTACTGAACTGGCTTAATGTAGAGATGGTACAAGGTAAGTTAAGTGATATAAAAGTAAGCAAATCCCCAGGACCGGATGGACTACACCCAAGAGTTCTTCGAGAGGTAAGTTCAGTAATATCTGTACCCCTGTTCATGATATTTAGAGATTCTCTGGTGTCTGGTATTGTGCCAAGGGACTGGCGCAAGGCGAATGTGGTGCCAATCTTCAAAAAGGGCTCTAGGTCTTCCCCAGGAAACTATAGACCGGTAAGTTTAACGTGCATTGTGGGTAAATTGTTTGAAGGACTTATAAGGGATTACATACAGGAATACATAGGGGATAATTGTATTATAAGTGATAGCCAGCATGGGTTTACTAAGGATAGAAGTTGTCAAACCAATCTAATTTGCTTTTATGAAGAGGTGAGTAGAAGCCTTGACAGAGGAATGGCTGTGTATATAGTGTTTCTGGATTTTGCTAAAGCGTTTGATACTGTCCCTCATAGACGTCTGACAGGTAAGTTAAGGTCTTTGGGTTTGGAAATTTTAGTTTGTAACTGGATTGAACACTGGCTCATGGATCGTACCCAGAGAGTGGTGGTCAATAATTCGTACTCTGATTGGTCCCCGGTAATTAGTGGTGTACCCCAAGGTTCAGTACTGGGCCCGCTGTTGTTTAATTTGTTTATCAATGATATAGAGGATGGTATTAACAGCTCTGTTTCTATCTTTGCAGATGACACCAAGCTTTGTAGCACGGTACAGTCTATAGAGGATGCGCATAAGTTACAAGATGACTTGGATAGACTAAGTGTCTGGGCATCCACTTGGCAAATGAGGTTCAATGTGGATAAATGTAAAGTTATGCATCTGGGTACTAATAACCTGCATGCATCGTATGTCTTAGGGGGGATTAAACTGGCAGAGTCACTGGTAGAGAAGGATCTGGGTGTACTTGTAGATCACAGACTATAGAATAGCATGCAATGTAAGGCTGCTGCTTCCAAAGCCGGCAGGATATTGTCATGTATCAAAAGAGGCATGGACTCAAGGGACAGGGACATAATACTATCCCCTTTATAAATCATTGGTACGGCCTTACCTGGAATATGCTGTTCAGTTTTGGGCACCTGTCCATAAAAGGGACACTGCGGAGTTGGAAAGGGTGCAGAGACGCGCGACTAAACTAATATGGGGCATGGAACATCTTAGCTATGAGGAGCGATTAAAGGAGTTACAATTGTTAAGTCTTGAGAAGAGACGTTTAAGGGGGGATATGATAAACGTATATAAGTATATTAATGGCCCATACAAAAAATATGGAGAAAAACTGTTCCAGGTTAAACCCCCCCAAAGGACGAGGGGGCACTCCCTCCGTCTGGAGAAGAAAAAGTTTAGTCTCAAGGGGCGACACGCCTTCTTTACCGTGAGGACTGTGAATTTATGGAACCGTCTACCTCAGGAACTGGTCACAGCAGGAACAATTAACAGCTTTAAAACAGGATTAGATACATTCCTGGAACAAAATAACATTAATGCTTATGAAGAAATATAAAATCTCATCCCTTCCCCAATATCGCGCCACACCCCTACCCCTTAATTCCCTGGTTGAACTTGATGGACATATGTCTTTTTTCGACCGTACTAACTATATAACTATGTAAGATCTAGGATGTGTTATCTTAGTGTTCCCTTTATTTTTTGCGCAGCTTAAATAGCTGACAAAGAGGATTGTGCCATACTAGCCATTAGCAGTGGCTGTCAGCTGCTGGTGTATTAGGGGTTAATAAGATGTTTAATAGAGTTGTTACCAAAATACTAAACTGCAGAAAGGCCATCTAAGAGTAGACCTTAAAGGGGTATTCCAGGCAAAAACTTTTTTTATATATATATCAACTGGCTCCAGAAAGTTAAACAGATTTGTAAATTACTTCTATTAAAAAATCTTAATCCTTCCAATAGTTATTAGCTTCTGAAGTTTTCTGTCTAACTGCTCAATGATGATGTTACGTCACGGGAGCTGTGCATGATGGGAGAATATCCCCATAGGAGCTGGACAGCTCCCGGGATGTGAGTCATCAGAAAGCAGTTAGACAGAAAACAGCAACTCAACTTCAGAAGCTAATAACTATTGGAAGGATTAAGATTTTTTAATAGAAGTAATTTACAAATCTGTTTAACATTCCAGGGCCAGTTGATATATAAAAAAAAGTTTTTGCCTGGAATACCTTTTTAAAGGAATTCCAGGAATTTGTTTTATTTGACTGTGCTACAAAGACTGCAAAATTAGTGCAGTTCATAATATAGTATAGTGTCTGTACCTGTGTTTGATGAATGGTCTTGCAATTATGTGATCTTTGCCCCGATGTTTATTTTTAACAGCATACTAAATGAGTGTCTTCTCAGGTTTTCCCAGGTTGTAGTGTGGCTCGAGACATTACATTAATGTAATGACCGGGGGTGGACAGGGAGAGTACATAGTCGTACAGGTACACAGTACATAGTCGGGGACAGGTTAGAAACGAAACGGGAATACAAAAACCAGAACAGATAAACCAGGCAGGATATAAATACTAATAGGGCAGGATATAGCATACTAACATACAGTTCAGAAACCAGAATCAAGATAACCAGCAGATATTAATAAATTAACAAGACTAGATATGGAACATGTACACAGCAAAAACCAGGAGATACAGGGGATGAACAGATGAACTGAATGTCAAACACTAAACAGGTCAGGAAATATAGAACACAATTCACACTGGACAGTGAACAAAGAACAAACTAGATTCCCCACTCCTAACATGGAGGGACATCAATACCAAAACTAAATAGACTCCTAACCAGCGGGCACACTCCACCATGGGATCAGGATACTGGCCTAGAAGGAAACAGAAATATAATACACGGAACACTAGACTGAGAACCGGATGAGTGTGTACAGACTCCACAAAAGCCAAACTCCATAACATGGAGGAATATGGGTCAGGACTCTAAACAGGAATACTAAATACTGAACATGAGTACAAGCACAAAACCCACAGTGTGAACACAGACTCAGATAACAAGGTTAACCCGATAACGACCATGGACGAGTATATACGTCCAGGTTGGCGGGAGTTCCAGCACCTGGACGTCTATACTCATCCATTATTCTCGTGGGTGCTGCCCAGTGCACCCACAAGATCGCGGCAGGTACTCGGCTGTATCACACAGCCGGGACCCTGCTGCACTGCCAGGACCGAAGTAAACTTCGGTCCCGGCAGTTTTAACCCTTACAGCTGCGGTCGGAAGTGACCGCGGGCTGTAAGTGTTATGACAGAGGGAGGGGGCTCCCTCTGTCTCCTCTGCAGCAACCCACATCGCGATCGCGGGGTGCTGTGTGTGGCCGCAGTTCCCTTCACTCCCGACAGTTTAACCTTTACAGCCGCGGTCAGAAGTGACCGCGCGCTGTAAGGAGTTCTCACAGAGGGAGGGGGCTCCCTCTGTCTCTCCTGCAGCACCCCGGAGCATCGAGGGGTGTTGCTGCATACCTGGGCAGCCGGGGGGTCCTACAAAGACCCCCAAGTCTGCCCTGGGTAATGCCTGAGAGGCACGTCCTAATATGTTGCCTGCTAGTGAAAACTGTCAGGCAGCATATAACTGCAATGCTTTGGAATACTAAGTATTCCAAAGCATTAAAAAGTGTAAAAATAAATAAATAAATAAAATAAAAGTGTAAAAATAAATAAAAATGTAATAAAAGTGTAAAAAAAAATATATATTAAAAATATATTTATTAAATTAATCTAATAAAAAAAATGCATAATGTGTAGGATCGCATTGGCGGACATCCATGTCTATGTCCACCATGTGATCCTACACATTATGCAGCAGTCACGGTAATGAGCTCCCTGCTGCGGCTGGGTGGCTTTGTGTGTCCACTCATAGCGGCGGATTTCCCGCCGGCAGTCATGAGCGGACACACTGAGCTACCCAGCCGCAGCAGTGAAGGATATATTCGCCATGAGCGGGTGCTTATTCCCACAACATGGCGGATATATCCATCAGGAGCCTTAACTGTCACAGACAGACGCGTTCTACTGTTAGCCGACCAAGGACCAATCAGAGAGGTCCCTGGTCCAGCGAATAACTTGTAGGGGTGCGGTATGTAAATGGGGTCACTTGTGGGGGTACTGTTCTGCCCTGAAAGCCAAATGGCGCTCCTCTCCTTCTGAGTCCTACCACGCGGCCAAGGAACCATATATGGCCTAAGCGGGGGTATTTCCGAACATGGGACAAGCAGCTAGATAAAATATAGGGTGCATTTCTTTCAATATCAGTGATGTACAAAAAATATGCCCCTCAAATGATGCATTTGTGAAAAAATGCAAATTTTGAATTTTTAACACTGACTTTGTAATAATTCCTGCCAAAAAACTATGGTGTTAAAATACTCACTGTACCCCCTAGCGAATACCTTGAGGGGTCTAGTTTTTAAAATGGGGTCATTTGGGGTGGGGGGTGTTCCTATGTTCTACTATCTTTTAATTTCTGCAAACCTTGCATAGCACATAAAAAAAGATGTACTTTTCAAATTTTCAAAATTTCAAGTTACCGTATATACTCGAGTATAAGCCGAGTTTTTCAGCACGATTTTTCGTGCTGAAAACACCCCCCTCGGCTTATACTCGAGTGAACTCCCCCACCCGCAGTGGTCTTCAACCTGCGGACCTCCAGAGGTTTCAAAACTACAACTCCCAGCAAGCCCGGGCAGCCATCGGCTGTCCGGGCTTGCTGGGAGTTGTAGTTTTGAAACCTCCGGAGGTCCGCAGGTTGAAGACCACTGCGGCCTTCAACATCATCCAGCCCCCTCTCACCCCCTTTAGTTCTGAGTACTCACCTCCGCTCGGCGCTGGTCCGGTCCTGCAGGACTGTCCGGTGAGGAGGTGGTCCGGTGGGATAGTGGTTCCGGGCTGCTATCTTCACCGGGGAGGCCTCTTCTAAGCACTTCGGGCCCGGCCTCAGAATAGTCACGTTGCCGTGACAACGACGCAGAGGTGCGTCATTTGCGTCATTGTCAAGGCAACGCATCTATTCCGGGCCGGAAGCGCGGAGAAGAGGCGCCCCCGGTGAAGATAGCAGCCCGGACCACCTCCTCACCGGACCACCTCCTCACCGGACAGCCCTGCAGGACCGGACCAGCGCCGAGCGGAGGTGAGTACTCAGAACTAAAGGGGGTGAGAGGGGGGCTGGATGATGTTGAAGGCCGCAGTGGTCTTCAACCTGCGGACCTCCGGATGTTTCAAAACTACAACTCCCAGCAAGCCCGGACAGCCGATGGCTGCCCGGGCTTGCTGGGAGTTGTAGTTTTGAAACCTCCGGAGGTCCGCAGGTTGAAGACCACTGAGGGCGAATGATGAGAAGAGGATGATGAAGGGGGGGTGTGGGGATGATGAAGGGGGGTGGGGATGATGAAGGGGGGGGATGATGAAGGGGGGATGTGTGGGATGATAAGGGGATGATGAAGGGGGGATGTGCGGGATGATAAGGGGATGATGAAGGGGGGATGTGTGGGATGATGACAAGGGGATGATGAAGGGGGGATGTGTGGGATGATGACAAGGGGATGATGAAGGGGGATGTGTGGGATGATAAGGGGATGATGAAGGGGGGATGTGTGGGATGATGACAAGGGGATGATGATGAGGATGTTAATGACGGGTCTGGATGATGACAGGGGGGGATGAGGTATTTCCCACCCTAGGCTTATACTCGAGTCAATAACTTTTCCTGGGATTTTGGGTTGAAATTAGGGGTCTCGGCTTATACTCGGGTCGGCTTATACTCGAGTATATACGGTAAATTGTTAGGCTTCTAACTAATTTAAAATGTTAATTAAAAACAAAAAAATGACTTCAAAATAAAGTAGACATCTGAAAGTATAAGTTTCATAAACTATTTGGTCAGCAAGTATAAATATATGCAACCTATTAGTGTTAAAATAGCATAAAAATCGTAATTTTTTGTAAAAATTTCATGATTTTTTGCATTGTCAGAATTATCATGATTGGCAAAACGTTACCAGAGTTATTCTCTAATAAAGACAGACATCCCCGATTTGAAAAAACAGGCCTGGTCTTTCAGGGGCGTACAGGTTTATTTGTATTTGTCCTTAAGGGGTTAAAGCAGAACAGACATACTAAAAACCGACAGATGTACTTAAAACTAAGCAGACTAACATCTATCATGACAGGAATGTAACCATGGTTACAACACAGATATTAACAAACAGACATAGCAAAGGTGAATCATTAACCAGCCATAGTCAGAGTAGCACTAATTACCAGCACAGAGTTCATCAGAACTCAGGTTTTAAAACTCCACCCGATCACGAAATATTGGATAGCGGTGGAAGATCTATTGAAACTAGTCCTGAGATTATCTTTATCTCTGAGCCCTGAACTGGCTCTCCTCTTTATATACATAGAGATATTCCCAACTATCCAGAAAGCATTGATTTGCAAAATCTAGTTATAGCCAAATTAATACTGGCGAGACACTGGAAAACACATATTTCTCCAACAATAGATTAACTAATAGTGGCAATAAAACATACTTACGTATTGGAAGAAATATGGGCGACAGGGCGAGGCTAAACAAAATGTTTTTATAAAGTATGGAATCCTTGGAAGGCCTATTTGAAAAGACACAACAACTCCAGAGTGCTACCTCCTTATTTAAATGTATAACCCATTCCACTCGAGTGAGATAGGTCTTACCCAAACATATGTGCCAAAAAGTAGAAGTAGAAAAAACTGATATTTTCTGTGGCCCTGGACCAAGAGGTCAGAAAGAGACTAAGCTCTTGGTATTAAAACAACATAGAATTTATTACATAGCACATACAACGCGTTTCAGGACCGTAATGGGCCCTTCCTCAGGGCAAGGTGCTGGTGTACTGTAAAAGAGACCTAAATTTTATTACCACTTTTAACACATCCGCCCCCCGTACTAAGAGATATTTTAAGAAAACATTGGCATATTTTAAAAACGCCCCACAGGTAACGTTTCGTAGGGTGCCATCTCTTAAGAATATTTTGGTGCCAACTAAAACAACACAAAAAAAGTAGAATAGACCAAGACCAATTAGGTAGTTTTAAATGTGGGAGGACCAGATGTCTCTGCTGCAAAGAGATCAAACACAAGCATACCAGTTTCAAATCCAATGCCACTGGTGACATTTTCCAAATAAAATCCCATCTTACATGTCACACCCAATATGTCATCTACCAGGCGTGGCATGGCTGCCTGACTGAATGGTCACACGCTAACAGAGCTCCTGCTTTCAACGGCTTTATAAAGCCGCTACAAAGCTTGCACAGATGCCTGTTCGCCCCGTAAAGTTGTGGAAAAGCTCAGAGACCATGAGGGGAAAGAAGAAAAAGCCTGTTGGACTCGGTCCGATCAGCAAATTCTACTTTTCCATAGTGCCGTCCGCCTACCAAGATGGCGCCGACAGCTCCTGTGACTCGAAGCCCGTGCTCTCCTTCCCCCCACAAGTGACTCACCCTCACTTTGGAGATGCTCCACCTCAGACCCGGCACTTCATGAGTCAGTTCTCCAGCAGCAGCACCCGACTCGAGACTTCTTCTCCACAAGCTGCCGGAGAGACTTCTGCCTGCCAGCGGAACCTTGAGTTGCCCTCTTCTCCCTGTAACCCCCATTCCTCTAGTCTGCCTCCGTCTCCCTCGGGCAGCCTACAAAAACAACGGCCTAAATACTCCTCTCCTACTAAGGACAATAGCACACCTGACTGGGGACTTGATGGCACACTGCAGTTAGATGAGGGCTGGGATCCCTGCCGGTCTATGATAAATCCCTAACGGATACTGCCCTGAGAGATATGCTGCTGGTCTTGCAACGTTCTTTTAGGAGGGACATCCATGGCATAGTCTCCCCTGTATCTACGGCTGTGGAGGAGTTGGTGGGCAGGGTGCACAACATTGAAGAGAAGTTCGGGAATTTGCGGACTCTCATAATACGCTTATTGATCTGCAAAATGTGGCAGAAGATGATATAGCAGCCCTCAAAGCAAAAGTTGCAGACCTGGAGGACCGCAGTCACAGGAACAATGCAAAGATCAGAGGTGTCCCTGAAACGGTCCCACTAGCCGACATAATGGACTATGTTCGCACACTCCTACTTACCTTCCTGCTCCCCCACCGAGTTGGGGGTGGACCGGGTCCACAGGGTGCCCAAGCCCCTGCATCTGGATGACTCGGTGGCCCGAGATGTCTTAGCCCGCATCTATTTCTTTTCCATGAAGGAACACCTGATGGAACTCTCCTGCAAAAATAATGGCTTGCCTGGTATATACGGATGGATTCGCCACAGGGATCCTCTCAATCCACAGCCTGCAAACCCTGGGATACTATGGTTACTGGCAGGTGACTCTTGTGCTAAAATGTATCTTGCGCTTATATTTGAGCTGTTATATTCTTCCAGTTTTAAGGCTTCAGCATTAACACTCGCCCTACCTGTGTTCCCTGGCCCTGGCCAGGGTTTCTTTTCTTGACTTTTACCTGTATTATTTGTTGTGTATTTTATATTGAAAGTTACGCTCATTTGTTTTGTCGGTGGACCTGTCTATATGTGTCATTCAAGTGTTGTCCCACTTCCTCTGCCCCGAGTGTGCTGGCTGGGAGGCGCTCTGTGTCTTCCCTTCCCATGATGTATAGCCATTTATCTCATTGTATACACTATTCTAATGATTATCAAATTCACTAGTCTTAATGTCAACTGTCTAAACAGCCCTCATAAGAGGTCCTTCTTTTGGAAGGATTTATAACAACAACTTTAGGGGAAAACCCCCAAAGGGGTACCCTAAACTAGATCCCTCCCAATTAAAATCTAACTTTTATTGATTGCTATTAAAATATGAATAATTGAGGTGCAGTTATCAATGTGACCACTAGATGTCAGGACCACACAATAATTAAAACCACAGCTCCAGTCTGTCTATGGTACAGTTTATAAGTGACAGCTGTGCTACTGTTGGTCAGGGTGCACTAATATTTGTATGGCCCCTCAGTTTGAGCACTATTTCTGGTTGTCACTTTGGAGACTGAAAAGCTGCTAGTTAAAATGTTAGCCAGTGCCTTTAACGTTTCACTTGTTCCCAAGCTTCCTCAGAAAGGACTGGTGGCTAATGAGTGGAAAAAGAGAAAAAGATAATACGAAATAGCTAGAAACTTAAATCTGCAGTGTAAGGAAACACATGTACAACAATTATAGAAGAAGACACTATCTGTTGCTTATTTGGGTGGATTTTCCTTAATCTGTACAACTATTATATATATATAAAACACACAAAAGAATATAACTGAAAATACTTAGATTTGGGGCACCCTTATGGCAAGTATCAGCAACAAAAAAGGCATGGAAAAGGCTGCAGTCCTTTGTCTCAGGATCAGGCCCAAACAGGAAGTTGAAAGGGAGCTGGTGAGGTTGTTGTCCAGCAGAAGAAAAAGAGAGTTTGGTCCCCTTCAATGGGCTTTTATTATTTTGTCTCTGCCCCCTTTTTCAGCCCACCTGTGTTTACAAAAACACCTACAGGTTCCCTGTGATAATGCCTTGGAGTCCCCTCTTAAAGATGATTCTCCATCTTGCCTTTGTCTAACTAAATCCATGTGTCTTTCTGGTAGAGGATAACAAAATAGACTGCCATAGCATTCCACCTCTTGGTCCTATACCACAAAACTACATTAGAGTTGCCTGCCAGATCGGTAACCTTCTAAGTTCAGTATTCACAAGTTATTAAGCTTACAATAGGCAACCCAAGATTCTTGCTGTCAGCTTACATAGATCATGGTTTATGTCGCCCTCATAGTTTACAGAAATAGCACAGCAGCACAGAGTTTTTCTGGAGGGAACTGTAGTGAGGCAGACTGTCTGAAATACTCTATGCTGCTGGGAAGCCTACTCCATCTTCTATCTGCCTTCTACCGCCCCCTACATGATGACACAGTCAGAGATATAAAATATATTTCACATATAACTAAGTCAGACTGTTCCATCATGTAGGGAGCGGTGAAAGACAGGTAGAAGATACATACAATTATACAATTCATAAGCCACCCACCTGGCCAGGATACCCTGTTTATGTGGACATGCAGATGCCGACTGAGAAAGCTGAAAGAGATCAGGGCACTTCTTCGGCAGGGCTCTGTATACAGAGGACAAGCGGGGTTCTATACACCGAGGACAAGCGGGGCTCTGTACACCGAGGACAGGCAGGGATCTGTACACCGAGGACAAGCGGGGCTCTGTACACCGAGGACAAGCGGGGCTCTGTACACCGGGGACAGGCAGGGATCTGTACACTGAGGACAAGCAGGGCTCTGTACACCAAGGACAGGCGGGGATCTGTACACGGAGGACAGGCGGGGATCTGTACACTGAGGACAAGCCCTGAGGACAAGCGGGGCTCTGTACACTGAGGACAAGCGGGGCTCTGTACACTGAGGACAAGCGGGGCTCTGTACACTGAGGACAAGCGGGGCTCTGTACACTGAGGACAAGCAGGGCTCTGTACACTGAGGACAAGTGGGGCTATGTACACTGAGGACAAGCGGGGCTCTGTACACTGAGGACAAGTGGGGCTCTGTACACGGAGGACAGGCAGGGCTCTGTACATCGAGGACAGACGGGGCTCTGTATACCGAGGACAGGCGGGGCTCTGTACACCGAGGACAGGCGGGGATCTGTACACCGAGGACAGGCGGGGATCTGTACACCGAGGACAGGCTGGGCTCTGTACACCCAGGACAGGCGGGGCTCTGTACACCGAGGACAGGCGGGGCTCTGTACACCGAGGACAGGCGGGGCTCTGTACACAGTGTACAGAGTCCTGCTTATCCTCAGTGTACAGAGCCCCACTTGTCCTCAGTGTACAGAGCCCCGCTTGTCCTCGGTCCTGTACACTGAGGACAGGCGGGGCCCTGTACACTGAGGACAAGCGGGGCCCTGTACACTGAGGACAAGCGGGGCCCTGTACACTGAGGACAAGCGGGGCACTGTACACTGAGGACAGGCGGGGCTCTGTACACTGAGGACAAGCGGGGCCCTGTACACTGAGGACAAGCGGGGCACTGTACACTGAGGACAGGTGGGGCTCTGTACACCGAGGACAAGCGGGGTCCTGTACACTGAGGACAAGCGGGGCACTGCACCCTGTGGACAAGCGGGGCCCTGTACACTGAGGACAAGCGGGGCACTGTACACTGAGGACAAGAGGGGCCCTGTACACTGAGGACAAGCGGGGCCCTGTACACTGAGGACAAGTGGGGTCCTGTACACTGAGAACAAGCGGGGCCCTGCACACTGAGGACAAGCGGGGCTCCGTAGACTGAGGAAAAGCGGGGTTCCGTACCTGAGGACAAGTGGGCCCTGTACGAGAGAGCGAACAGGTCGGCGGGTGCACAGTGAGCTCCGATGCAGCGCTTAGACGTGAGGTCACGGGCCGCACCCCCCACGGTGACGTGACCTCACGGGCCGCAGTGCCACGCTGGAGTTCAAAGCGCATCTCCCAGGCAGCCACTGCGGTTCTCTTTCAGGGCTGCCGTGGCTGTTTGGGAGATGCCAAACAGCAGCCAGCAGCACCATTCTCCGGGTCCAGGTGTGTGTCGGGCCCGGGTCCAGGTGTGTGCCGGGCAATTAGATTAAAAATAGTTTTTATTTTATGTGGCAGGCGGCGGACAGTGGGCCCTTTCCCCCGTCCGGGCCTTCGGAAGACCGCCGATTGGACCGGCCTGTCAGTCTGCCCCTGAACAGTGGGAGATTTATCAAAACCTGTCCAGAGGAAAAGTTGACCAGTTGCCCATAGCAACCAAGGCCTTTTTACAAATGAAAGAAGCGATCTGATTGGTTGCTATGGGCAACTCAGCAACTTTTAGACTGGAAGAAAGGAGATTTTGTATAAGGCAAAGGAAAGGTTTTTTTTTACACTAAGAACAATAAGGATCTCGAATCCTCTGCCTGCAGATGCGGTTTTATTAGTCTGTACAGACGTTTAAACAGCAATTGGATGAATATTTGCAAAAACATTAAGGGATAAAGGCCCTTTTTTTTAACATGTTATGATGCCCGCACTGTAGCATGTTGCAGAAAATTATTTCCAGTATCATAATCAAATATACCAATTGCCACAGAATGGGAAAGTGCTAAAGAAGTTTTTACCATTGAAAACTACAGCTCCCAGTATTACCTTAAGTATGGGGTAAGGTGCTTTCACCCATCATTACTGCAGAACTTACAAGTGACTTCAGCTCTGATAGGACATAATGATGATACAAGTGACATCTTCTCTATAGTGAGGCGAATACAAAATGATATCAGTGACGACAGGTGACGTCTTCTCTATCTTTTCTTATCTAATTCAGATGGTACATACCGCCAGAACTTGTTCCAGCTAAATGTTCACTCAGCAGAACTTGATACCCCGATGGCTCCTCACTATTCTGATCCTCTATATGAAAAAAATTATAATTATAATACTGCCGAACACTGTATCCTTTGAATATAATACTGGCACACACCGTACCCTCTGAATATGATACTACTACACACTAAACCCAAAGAAAAAAGGAGCTACTCAAAAATTATAAGTGAAATATAAAATATAAACACGTGTAGGGGTGGCGGCATCCTGGGACTTGCAGTACTTTTTCCATATTACTGCGGTATGTATATGTTATTTATTTGTTACTATATGATTAATGCTTAGGCCTTATCCGGTTTGCACTTGCACTTTAACTGGAATTGCCAGCATATGTATCTACTGTACCCCCTTGCCTCAGTAATTGTATACATAAATTCAATGAGATTCAGCAATATTTGCACATTTATTGCCATTGTCCCAGGTATGCCGCCTGTCTGTGCCGTATTCCTCCTTTTTTAACATATTGCATGTTTTTAATAATATCATTAAATAAAGTTTATATTTTATATTTCACTTATAATTTTTGAGTAGCTCCTTTCTTCTTTGGGTTTATTGAGGCTGTTTTGCCTACGTGGCTAGGGGTTGAGGTGGATATATATATTTATTCTCTTTTACATGAATACCCAACTTTGGGCAACACCATACATTTCTAATACTCATTTATTTGCTCATACCCCACACAGTAGCACTTGTTTTCATGTTCTTGTTGTATACTACTACACACTGTACCCTCTGAATATAATACCGCCACACCGTAACCTCTGAATATATTACTACAACACACAGCACCCTCTGAATATATTACTACAACACTCTGTACCCTCTGAATATAATACTACCACATACTGTGCTCTCTAAATATAACCTTGCCATGCACCCTCTGAATACAATACCCCAATGTATTGTGGCCCATAAAAACCATACTACCCCAAAAATTCCTTATAATATACACTATGGCCGACATGTATAATTGTCTTTAGACTGTTTTTTGTGTCTAAGAATGGTGCAAAAAAGGCGCAAGCAGGGTTTATTTGAAACTTTTTTGCGCTTGAGTTGCAATCCACTGATTTTGGCAATACACATGATATGGACAGGTTTTATGAACTGCGTCTTTTTGTGAAAAGGTGCAAAAAAAGGCGCAAAGCCACTGAAAAGTCTCTAAAACTACACCAGCCCAGCTTTTTGTTGAATGTGAAGAGTGACATTTTAGAAAATGTGACCTGCACAAAATTTATCAAATGTCTTTTAACCTCTTAAGGACGTAGGGCGTACCTGTAAGCCCTACACCCGGTCCGGTGTACCTGTAAGCCCTACACGCCATGACCCCGCATCACACTGGGTCGGTCCCGGACCCTGGGCTAACAGCGCGCGGCACAAAGATCTTTGTGCCGCGCGCTGTTAACCCTTCAGACACGGTGATCAAAGTTGACCACCGCGTCTGAAAGCGAAAGTAAACGATTCCCGGCAGCTCAGTCGGGCTGATCGGGACATTGCGATAAAATCGCGATGTTCCGATCAGCTGGGACGCAGGCGGAGGTCTCCTTACCTGTCTCTGCGGCGTCCGATCGTCGATTGATTGCTCTAAGCCTGAGCTACAGGCTTGAGCAATCAAGCCCCTATCTCACTGATCAGTGCAAAGCTATAAGCCATAGCTTTCAGGGATCAGCACAGGAGACCAGTGTGTGCAGTGTTATAGGTCCCTATGGGACCTATAACACTGCAAAAAAACTGTGAAAAAAAAAGTTAACAAAGGCCATTTAACCCCTTCCTTAATAAAAGTTTGAATCACCCCCCTTTTCCCATAAAAAAAAAAACTGTGTAAATAAAAATAGAAATAAACATATGTGGTATCGTCGCGTGTGGAAATGTCCGAACTATAAAAATATATCGTTAATTAAATCGCACTGTCAATGGCGTGTGCGCAAAAAAATTCCAAAGTCCAAAATAGTGTATTTTTGGTCCCTTTTTATATCATGAAAAAATTAATAAAAACTGATCAAAAATTCCAATCAATACAAAAATGGTACCTATAAAAACTACAGCGCAAAAAATGAGTCCTCATACCGGCCCGTACACAGAAAATTAAAAAAGTTATAGGGGTTAGAAGATGAGAATTTTTAAAATATACATTTTCTTGCATGTAGTTATGATTTTTTTTCCGAAGTACGACAAAATCAAACCTATATAAGTAGGGTATCATTTTAACCGTATGGACCTACAGAATAAAGATAATGTGTTATTTTTACCGAAAAATGAACGGCGTAGAAACGGAAGCCCCCAAAATTTACAAAATGACATTTTTTCTTCCATTTTGTCGCACAATGAATTTTTTTTCCATTTCACCGTGAATTTTTGGGTGAAATTACTAATGTCACTGCAAAGTAGAATTGGTGGCGCAAGAAATAAGCCATCATATAGAATTTTATGTGCAAAATTGAAAGCGTTAGGATTTTTAGAAGGTGATGAGGAAAAAATGAAAATGCAAAAACGGAAAAACCCTGCGTCCTTAAGGGCTTAATAAATTTGGTGCTCCTACACATTACAGAACACAAAAAACAAGGTGTACAAAAACGCTTCACCTACACCTAATGATGCTCCCACATTTAATAATTATAACCTGTCCTGTTCCCCCCACATAATAATAATAATAATAATAATAATAATACTAATAATGCTCTCTGTCCTGTGCCCCTTGCATATAATGCACCCTGTCATGTTCCCCTCACATTATATGTGAGGGGCACAGGACATTGGGCATTATATGTGGGGGCACAGGACAGCCTCCCCCTGCCATGTGCCCATATAATGCACATATAATGCCCCCATGACATATGTCCCTGACTTATAATGCCCCCTGTGCTGTGCCCCTCACATATAATGCCCCATGTCCTGTGCCCCTCACATATAATGCCCCCTGAGGGGGCAGGACAGGGGGCATTATATGTGAGGGGCACAGGATATGGGGCATTCTATATGAGGGGCACATGACAGGGGGGCATTATATGTGTGGGGCACATGTCAGGGGGCATTATATGTGAGGGGCACATGTCAGGGGGCATTATATGTGGGAGCACATGACAGGGGGCATTATATGTGAGGGGCACATGACAGGGGGCATTATATGTGAGGGGCACATAACTGGGGTGCATTATATTTGAGGGGCACAGGACAGGGGGTATTATAACTGATGAGCACATGACGGGGGTATTATAAGTAAGCAGCAAATGTCAGGGGGCATTATATGTGCATATGCCCCCACATATAATGCCCCCTGACAAGTGCCCCTCACATATAATGCCCCCCTGTCATGTGCCCCCACATATAATGCCCCCTGACATGTGACCCTGACTTATAATGCCCCCTGTCCTGTGTCCCTCACATATCATGCCCCTTGTCCTGTGCCCCTCACATATAATGCACCTCTGACATGTGCCCTTCACATATAATGCCTCCTGAGGGGGCAGGACAGGGGGCATTATATGTGAGGAGCACATGTCAGGGGGGCATTATATGTGAAGGGCACAGGACATGGGGTATTATATATGAGGGGCACATGACGGGGGGGGGGGGGTCCTGTCATGTGCCTCCACATATAATGCCACCCTGACATGTGCCCCTCACTTATAATTTGCCCCTCTCACTTATAATTTGCCCCCCTCCTTTCTCACGCCCGTCACCTTTCTCACACGCTGCGGCTGCTCCATTCCTGCAGTCAGTGAGAGCCGCGGGGACGTGATCTCCGGGCGCTGGAGCGATGATGTGATGGCCTGCCGTGGATGGCTCTCATTGACTGCAGGAATGGAGCAGCCGTAGCGTGTGAGAAAGGTGACGGTCGTGAGAAAGGGGAGGGGGGAGTGGTGGAGCGAGACAGCTGACAGCTCCCGCTCTACCATGCTATAGTACAGGAGGAGGGGTAACAATCTCGGGGGAGGGCAATTGCCCCCCCTGGATCCACCACTGCTCTGAGGACAGACGTTCTGACCCACCCGCTAGCGTGAGCAACCGAGACCATTTACTGTCCCCTCTCCTTGAACACACATCCCTTGTTGATCCATGGCGTCCATCACCCTGCAGACTGACAATATTCCTTTTACTCTCATGCCCAAACATGCATAGACTTGTCATGCATAGACTACATGTTTGCACACACTGATTTGTACCCACTAGTGGAGGACACCCAGATAGAAGATATGGTCATCTCAGATCATGCTCCAATATCTCTCGTACTTACCGACAGATACCCACCAGGTAGTGGTAGCTGCGCTGTATAAGGATGACTCCTTTGCTAATCAATTGCAAGGGTGGTGGTTGGAATACATGGCTAATAATAACAAACATAGGGAAGACACTTACCTTTATTGGGACGCAGCTATGGCGGTGTTACGGGGGCACATAATTTCTTTCGTCATTGGGAAAAATAGAGAATTGACCTCTAAATACAAACTAGCAAGCAACACTCTTAGGCAGGCGTATACAACTTTTTTAGCTGACCCAACTGCCCACATGATGGGTATGGGTAGCTGCAAAGGATTATTTTGATGACTGGTTGGCGAGGAGGGAATAGTAATATCATATGGAATTTTCTGTTCTTTTGCACAACTCCAGGATCAACTACCTGTAACATTTTCGGACCTTTATAACTTTATAATAAGATTCTGCAGGGCTGTGCCTTTTACCTAAACCTAACAAGGACCCCATGGATCCTGGGTATTATTGACCCATTTCATTAATTAATGTAGATTCTAAAATGCTATCTAAAATTGTAGTGGATAGATTGTCCCTCATATTGCCTTCCACTATATCCCCGACTCAATTGGGATTTATATGGAACCATTCAACGGTTTTAAATCTCTGCACAATCCTAGCAGTACTTGATTCTGTCCAGCACCGGCCTGGTAGGAGGAGTTGTCCTTCCTTATTAACACTAGACACCGAAAAGGCATTTGACAATATTAGTCGGCCCTGGCTGGGTGCAGTGCTGGATAGCATAGGTATCCAGGGAGAGTTCGGAAACCTTTGGAGGGCATTGTATGAATCTCCGCAGTCTAAGATATATCTCGCAGGATTTCTTTCTGCGGCTTTTGCCCTCTATAAAGAAACCTGTCAGGGTTTCCATCTCTCTCCCCCCTGCTCTTCGATATCGCCCTGGAGCCTTTGGCTTGTTATTTGGTAACAACAATGGTATTCTCTGGCATATCTGTGGGCATGGGGGAGGCTCGTGTTTCCCTGTTCTTGGATGACATAATACTATATTTGGCTGACCCTGTGTCCACTATTCCGAAAATTATGGATATCCTGCAGCAACATGGGTTGTACTTGGGTCATCGGGTGAATACACACAAGTCTAATTTGCTCCTATTGAAACAACCCACTTCATCGTACCTCTCCTATTTAAAGTTAATGGGGATACCAATAGCTTCCCAATCAATCACTTATATGGGCATCATAATAGGTAAAACACCCAAATCACTATATACCCTTAACCTGTTGGGGACGGAGGGTGTATGGAAATGCCCTTGTGTCCCGTCACTTTAGGACGGAGGACGTACCTGTACACCCTCCGCATTTCTGATCACCGCCATTCACCGGTCGGTGATCGGACCGAGATGACTGCTGAAATCTATCAGCAGGCCTCCCGTGCCAATGCCTATGTTGGCAATGTGAATTCACAGGATGGACAGGAGTGAGGTGGCAGGTCTGCTACCCCTCCTAACCCTGCTATTGGTTGGCTAGAAGTGACCACCAATAGCAGATCGAGGGCGGGGGGGGGGGGGGAGGGGGGGGAATAACTTTCAGTTTCCCCGTTCTGCCCAACCACAATAGGCTGGGCAGGACGGGGAAACCGACAGAGGTCCGGCGCCGAAGATCCACTTACCCATCGGTGGCAGCGGAGGTGACGATCGGCATCAGAAGAGGATGGCGATGCGGCTCCCTGGATCCTACGGAAGCCGGGGAGTTGCCTAGCTACATCTGGAGGGCTACAGTTTGAGACCACTATATAGTGGTCTCTAAACTGTAGCCCTCCAAATTTAGCAAAACTACAACTCCCAGCATGTCCAGACAGCTGTTTGCTCTGTTGGCATGCTGGGATTTGCAGTTTTGCAACAGCTTGAGGGCTACAGTTTGGAGATCACTGTGCAGTGGTCTCTAAACTGTGGCCCTCTAGATCTTGAAAAACTACAACTCCCAGCATGCCCACACAGAAATTTGCTATCTGGGCAAGCTGGGATTTGTAGTTTTGCAACATCTGGAGGACCACTGGTGATCTGGAGATCACCGTGCAGTGGTCTCTAAACTGTAGCCCTCCAGATGTTGCAAAACTTCAAATCCCAGCATGCCCAAACAGCAAACAGATGTCTCGGCATGCTGGTAGTTGTATTTGTGTTCCTCCAGCTGTTGCAAAAGTACAACTCCCAGCATGCACAGACTTTCCGTACATGCTGGGAGTTGTAGTTTTGAAACAGCTGGAGGTTTGCCCCCCCCACGTGAATGTGCAGGGTACATTCACAGGGGTAGGTTTACAAAGGGTTTCCTGCTTCAAGTTTGAGCTGCAGCAAATTTTCCACTGCAGCGCAAACACCTAACTGGAAACTCACCGTAAATGCCAGTGTGAATATACCCTAAAAACACTACACTACACTACACTAACACATAATAAAGGGTAAAACAATACATATACACCCCCTTACACTGTCCCCTCCCCCCCAATACAAATGAAAACGTATTGTTCGGCAGTGTTTCCAAAATGGAGCCTACAGCTGTTGCAAAAAAACAACTCCCAGCATTTCCTCACAGCCACTGACTGTCCAGGCATGCTGGGAGTTTAGCAACAGCTGGAGGCACCCTGTTTGGGAATCACTGCTATAGAATACCCCTATGTCCACTCCTATACAATCCCTAATTTAGTCCTCAGATACGTATGGCGCTCACTCACTTCGGAGCCCTGTCGTATTTCAAGGAAACAGTTTAGGGCCATATATGGGGTATTTCCGTACTCGGGAGAAATTGCACTGCACATTTTGGGGGGCTTTTTCTCCTTTTACCCCTTATGAAAAGGAAAAGTTGGGGTCTACACCAGCCTGTTAGTGTAAAAAAATAAAAAAAAATTACATTAACATGCTGGTGTTGCCCCATACTTTTTATTTTCACAAGAGGTAAAAGGAAAAAAAGACCCCCAAAATTTGTAATTTTTCCTGAGTACGTAAATATCCCATATATGGGCGTAAAATGCTCTGTGGTCGCACAACAAGGCTCAGGAGAGCGCACTATGTACAGTACAGACCAAAAGTTTGGACACACCTTCTCATTCAGAGTTTTCTTTATTTTCTTGACAATGAAAATGGTAGATTCACACTGAAGGCATCAAAACTATGAAATAACACACGTGGAATTATATAACAAAAAAAGTGTGAAAATATGTCATATTCTAGGTTCTAGCCACCTTTTGCTTTGATTACTGCTTTGTACACTCTTGGCATTTACTTGATGAGCTTCAAGAGGTAGTTGTTACGCCGAGCGCTCCGGGTTCCCGCTCCTCCCCGGAGCGCTCGCTTCACCTCCTCCGCTGCAGCGCCCCGGTCACGTCCTCTGACCCGGGGCGCTGCGATCCTGCTGCTAGCCGGGATGCGATTCGCGATGCGGGTAGCGCCCGCTCGCGATGCGCACCCCGGCTCTCCTACCTGACTCGCTCCCCGTCTGTTCTGTCCCGGCGCGCGCGGCCCCGCTCCCTAGGGCGCGCGCGCGCCGGGTCTCTGCGATTTAAAGGGCCACTGCGCCGCTGATTGGCGCAGTGGTTCCAATTAGAGTTATCACCTGTGCACTCCCTATATTACCTCACTTCCCTTGCACTCCCTTGCCGGATCTTGTTGCCTTAGTGCCAGTGAAAGCGTTCCTTGTGTGTCCCTTGCCAGTGTTTCCAGACCTTCTGCCGTTGCCCCTGACTACGATCCTTGCTGCCTGCCCCGACCTTCTGCTACGTCCGACCTTGCTTCTGCCTACTCCCTTGTACCGCGCCTATCTTCAGCAGCCAGAGAGGTGAGCCGTTGCTAGTGGATACGACCTGGTCACTACCGCCGCAGCAAGACCATCCCGCTTTGCGGCGGGCTCTGGTGAAAACCAGTAGTGGCTTAGAACCGGTCCACTAGCACGGTCCACGCCAATCCCTCTCTGGCACAGAGGGTCCACTACCTGCCAGCCGGCATCGTGACAGTAGATCCGGCCATGGATCCCGCTGAAGTTCCTCTGCCAGTTGTCGCTGACCTCACCACGGTGGTCGCCCAGCAGTCACAACAGATTGCGCAACAAGGCCAACAGCTGTCTCAACTGACCGTTATGCTACAACAGTTGCTACCACAGCTTCAGCAGTCATCTCCTCCGCCAGCTCCTGCACCTCCTCCGCAGCGAGTGGCCGCTCCTGGGATACGCTTATCCTTGCCGGATAAGTTTGATGGGGACTCTAAGTTTTGCCGTGGCTTCCTTTCCCAATGTTCCCTGCATCTGGAGATGATGTCGGACCTGTTTCCCACTGAAAGGTCTAAGGTGGCGTTCGTAGTCAGTCTTCTGTCCGGAAAAGCCCTGTCATGGGCCACACCGCTCTGGGACCGCAATGACCCCGTCACTGCCTCAGTACACTCCTTCTTCTCGGAAATCCGAAGTGTCTTTGAGGAACCTGCCCGAGCCTCTTCTGCTGAGACTGCCCTGTTGAACCTGGTCCAGGGTAATTCTTCCGTTGGCGAGTATGCCGTACAATTCCGTACACTTGCTTCAGAATTGTCCTGGAATAATGAGGCCCTCTGCGCGACCTTCAAAAAAGGCCTATCCAGCAACATTAAAGATGTTCTGGCCGCACGAGAAATTCCTGCTAATCTACATGAACTTATTCACCTAGCCACTCGCATTGACATGCGTTTTTCTGAAAGGCGTCAGGAACTCCGCCAAGATATGGACTCTGTTCGCACGAGGCGTTTCGTCTCCTCGGCTCCTCTCTCCTCTGGTCCCCTGCAATCTGTTCCTGTGCCTCCCGCCGTGGAGGCTATGCAGGTCGACCGGTCTCGCCTGACACCTCAAGAGAGGACACGACGCCGTATGGAGAACCTCTGCCTGTACTGTGCTAGTACCGAACACTTCCTGAGGGATTGTTCTATCCGTCCTCCCCGCCTGGAAAGACGTACGCTGACTCCGCACAAAGGTGAGACAGTCCTTGATGTCTACTCTGCTTCTCCACGTCTTACTGTGCCTGTGCGGATGTCTGCTTCTGCCTTCTCCTTCTCTACAGTGGCCTTCTTGGACTCTGGTTCTGCAGGAAATTTTATTTTGGCCTCTCTCGTCAACAGGTTCAACATCCCAGTGACCAGTCTCGCCAGACCCCTCTACATCAATTGTGTAAATAATGAAAGATTGGACTGTACCATACGTTTCCGCACGGAGCCCCTTCTTATGAGCATCGGATCTCATCATGAGAGGATTGAACTTTTGGTCCTCCCCAATTGCACCTCGGAGATTCTCCTTGGACTTCCCTGGCTTCAACTTCATTCCCCAACCCTGGATTGGTCCACTGGGGAGATCAAGAGTTGGGGGTCCTCTTGTTCCAAGAACTGTCTAAAACCGGTTCCCAGTAACCCTTGCCGTAACTCTGTGGTTCCTCCAGTAACCGGTCTCCCCAAGGCCTATATGGACTTCGCGGATGTTTTCTGCAAAAAACAAGCTGAGACTCTACCCCCTCACAGGCCTTATGATTGCCCTATCGACCTCCTCCCGGGTACTACTCCACCCCGGGGCAGAATTTATCCTCTCTCTGCCCCAGAGACTCTTGCCATGTCCGAATACGTCCAGGAGAATCTAAAAAGGGGCTTTATCCGTAAATCCTCCTCTCCTGCCGGAGCCGGATTTTTCTTTGTCTCCAAAAAAGATGGCTCCCTACGTCCTTGCATTGACTACCGCGGTCTTAATAAAATCACGGTTAAGAACCGCTACCCCTTACCCCTCATCTCTGAACTCTTTGATCGCCTCCAAGGTGCCCACATCTTCACTAAATTGGACTTAAGAGGCGCCTATAACCTCATCCGCATCAGAGAGGGGGACGAGTGGAAAACGGCATTTAACACCAGAGATGGACACTTTGAGTATCTGGTCATGCCCTTTGGACTGTGCAATGCCCCTGCCGTCTTCCAAGACTTTGTCAATGAAATTTTTCGTGATCTATTATACTCCTGTGTTGTGGTATATCTGGACGATATCCTAATTTTTTCTGCCAATCTAGAGGAACACCGCCGGCATGTCCGTATGGTTCTTCAGAGACTTCGTGACAACCAACTCTATGCCAAAATTGAGAAATGTCTGTTTGAATGCCAATCTCTTCCTTTTCTAGGATATTTGGTCTCTGGCCAGGGACTACAGATGGATCCAGACAAACTCTCTGCCGTCTTAAATTGGCCACGCCCCTCCGGACTCCGTGCTATCCAACGCTTTTTGGGGTTCGCCAATTATTACAGGCAATTTATTCCACATTTTTCTACCATTGTGGCTCCTATCGTGGCTTTAACCAAGAAAAATGCTGATCCCAAGTCCTGGCCTCCTCAAGCAGAAGACTCCTTTAAACAACTCAAGTCTGCCTTTTCTTCGGCTCCCGTGCTCTCCAGACCTGACCCTTCCAAACCCTTCCTATTGGAGGTTGATGCCTCCTCAGTAGGAGCTGGAGCTGTTCTTCTACAAAAAAATCCTTCCGGGCATGCTGTCACTTGTGGTTTTTTCTCTAGGACCTTCTCTCCAGCGGAGAGGAACTACTCCATCGGGGATCGAGAACTTCTAGCCATTAAATTAGCACTTGAGGAATGGAGGCATCTGCTGGAGGGATCAAGATTTCCTGTTATTATCTACACCGACCACAAGAACCTCTCCTACCTCCAGTCGGCCCAACGGCTGAATCCTCGCCAGGCCCGGTGGTCTCTGTTCTTTGCCCGATTTAATTTTGAGATCCACTTTCGTCCTGCCGATAAGAACATTAGAGCCGATGCTCTCTCTCGTTCCTCGGATGCCTCAGAAGTTGATCTCCCTCCGCAACACATCATTCCACCTGACTGCCTGATCTCCACTTCTCCTGCCTCCATCAGACAGACTCCTCCAGGAAAGACCTTTGTTTCTCCACGCCAACGCCTCGGAATCCTCAAATGGGGTCACTCCTCCCATCTCGCAGGTCATGCGGGCATCAAGAAATCTGTGCAACTCATCTCCCGCTTCTATTGGTGGCCAACTCTGGAGACGGATGTTGGGGACTTTGTGCGAGCCTGCACTATCTGTGCCCGGGATAAGACTCCTCGCCAGAAGCCCGCTGGTTTTCTTCATCCTCTGCCTGTCCCCGAACAGCCTTGGTCTCTGATTGGTATGGATTTTATTACTGATTTACCCCCTTCCCGTGGCAACACCGTTATTTGGGTGGTCGTTGATCGATTCTCCAAAATGGCACATTTCATTCCTCTTCCTGGTCTTCCTTCTGCGCCTCAGTTGGCTAAACAATTTTTTGTACACATTTTTCGTCTTCACGGGTTGCCTACGCAGATTGTCTCGGATAGAGGGGTCCAATTCGTGTCTAAATTCTGGAGAGCTCTCTGTAAACAACTCAAGATTAAATTAAATTTTTCCTCTGCATATCATCCCCAGTCCAATGGACAAGTAGAAAGAATTAACCAGATCCTGGGTGATTATTTGCGACATTTTGTTTCCTCTCGCCAGGATGACTGGGCAGATCTCCTTCCATGGGCCGAATTCTCGTATAACTTCAGGGTCTCTGAATCTTCCTCCAAATCCCCATTTTTCGTGGTGTACGGCCGTCACCCTCTTCCCCCCCTCCCTACCCCCTTGCCCTCTGGTCTGCCCGCTGTGGATGAAATTTCTCGTGACCTTTCCATTATATGGAGAGAGACCCAAAATTCTCTCTTACAGGCTTCTTCACGCATGAAGAGGTTCGCGGATAAGAAAAGAAGAGCTCCCCCCGTTTTTTCCCCTGGAGACAAGGTATGGCTCTCCGCTAAATATGTCCGCTTCCGTGTCCCTAGCTACAAGTTGGGACCACGCTATCTTGGTCCTTTCAAAATTCTGTGTCAAATTAATCCTGTCTCTTATAAACTTCTTCTTCCTCCTTCTCTTCGTATCCCTAATGCCTTTCACGTCTCTCTTCTCAAACCACTCATCCTCAACCGTTTTTCTCCCAAATCTGTTCCTCCCACTCCTGTTTCCGGCTCCTCGGACGTCTTCTCGGTCAAGGAGATTTTGGCTGCCAAAAAGGTCAGAGGAAAAAATTTTTTTTTAGTAGACTGGGAGGGTTGTGGTCCTGAAGAGAGATCCTGGGAACCTGAGGACAACATCCTTGACAAAAGTCTGCTCCTCAGGTTCTCAGGCTCCAAGAAGAGGGGGAGACCCAAGGGGGGGGGTACTGTTACGCCGAGCGCTCCGGGTTCCCGCTCCTCCCCGGAGCGCTCGCTTCACCTCCTCCGCTGCAGCGCCCCGGTCACGTCCTCTGACCCGGGGCGCTGCGATCCTGCTGCTAGCCGGGATGCGATTCGCGATGCGGGTAGCGCCCGCTCGCGATGCGCACCCCGGCTCTCCTACCTGACTCGCTCCCCGTCTGTTCTGTCCCGGCGCGCGCGGCCCCGCTCCCTAGGGCGCGCGCGCGCCGGGTCTCTGCGATTTAAAGGGCCACTGCGCCGCTGATTGGCGCAGTGGTTCCAATTAGAGTTATCACCTGTGCACTCCCTATATTACCTCACTTCCCTTGCACTCCCTTGCCGGATCTTGTTGCCTTAGTGCCAGTGAAAGCGTTCCTTGTGTGTCCCTTGCCAGTGTTTCCAGACCTTCTGCCGTTGCCCCTGACTACGATCCTTGCTGCCTGCCCCGACCTTCTGCTACGTCCGACCTTGCTTCTGCCTACTCCCTTGTACCGCGCCTATCTTCAGCAGCCAGAGAGGTGAGCCGTTGCTAGTGGATACGACCTGGTCACTACCGCCGCAGCAAGACCATCCCGCTTTGCGGCGGGCTCTGGTGAAAACCAGTAGTGGCTTAGAACCGGTCCACTAGCACGGTCCACGCCAATCCCTCTCTGGCACAGAGGGTCCACTACCTGCCAGCCGGCATCGTGACAGTAGTCACCTGAAATGGTCTTCCAACAGTCTTGAAGGAGTTCCCAGAGATGCTTAGCACTTGTTGGCCCTTTTTGCCTTCACTCTGCAGTCCAGCTCACCCCAAACCATCTCGATTGGGTTCAGGTCCGGTGACTGTGGAGGCCAGGTCATCTGGCGCAGCACCCCATCACTCTCCTTCTTGGTCAAATATCCCTAACACAGCCTGGATATGTGTTTGTGGTCATTGTCCTGTTGAAAAATGATGGTCCAACTAAACGCAAACCGGATGGAATAGCATGCTGCTGCAAGATGCTGTGGTAGCCATGCTGGTTCAGTATGCCTTCAATTTTGAATAAATCCCCAACAGTGTCACCAGCAAAGCACCCCCACACCATCACACCTCCTCCTCCACACCTGTGAAGTGAAAACCATTTCAGGAGACTACCCCTTGAAGCTCAACAAGAGAATGCCAAGAGTGTGTAAAGCAGTAATCAAAGCAAAAGGTGGCTACTTTGAAGAACCTAGAATATAACATATTTTCAGTTGTTTCACACTTTTTTGTTATGTATATAATTCCACATGTGTTAATTCATAGTTTTAATGCCTTCAATGTGAATCTACAATTTTCGTAGTCATGAAAATAAAGAAAACTCTGACTGAGAAGGTGTGTCCAAACTTTTGGTCTGTATTGTACATTTGAGGCCTAAATTGGTGATTTGCACAGGGGTGGCTGATTTTACAGCAGTTCTGACATAAACACAAAACAATATTTGGAATTTGGAAACGACACCCCTCACGGAATGTAACAAGGGGTATAGTGCGCCTTAACACCCCACAGGTGTTTGATAAATTTTCGTTAAAGTTGGAAGGGAAAATGAAGAAAAACATTTTTCTTCACAAAAATGCTGGTGTTACCCTTAATTTTTTTTATTTTCACAAGGGAAAATAGGAAAAAAGACCAAAAAAAGGAAAAAACATTTGTAACCCCATTTCTTCTGAGTAAGAACATAGCCCGTATGTGGATGTAAAGTGCTCTGCAGGTGCACTACAATGCTCAGAAGAGGAGCGCCATTAGGATTTTGGAGAGAAAATTTGTCCGGAATTGAATGCCACGTTTGTTTACAAAGCCCCATAGTGCCAGAACAATGGACCCTCCGCACATGTGACCCCATTTTGGAAACTAAACCCTTCACAGAATGTCATAAGGGGTACAGTGAGCATTTACGCCCCACAGGTCGTTGCTAGAGTTGGTGTCACCCGGTGCGGTAGAAAATGGTGTCACCCCCATACGTACCCCCTCCCCCCAGTAAGTTTTTAGCCTGTTGTGACAGACACCACTGTTGTAGCGCATTGTGAGAAATTCCAGTATAATAATCAGATATAACAGTTGCCACAGAATGGGAAAGTGTTAAAGAAGTTTTCACCATTGAAATATACAGCTCCCAGAATTACTTAAAGTGGTACTCCACTGGAAAACATTTACTTTTATATCAACTGGTGCCAGAAAGTTAAACAGATTTTTAAATTACTTCTATTTAAAATCTTAATACTTACAGTACTTATAAGCTGGTGTATGCTCCACAGAAAGTTGTGTAGTTCTTTCCAGTCTGACCACAGTGCTATTTGCTGACACCTCTGTCCATGTCAGGAACTGTCCATGTCAGGAACTGTCCAGAGGTGTCAGCACAGAGCACTGTGGTCAGACAGAAAAGAAATTAAAAAAGAAAATAACTTCCTGTGAATCGCTTATACAGCAGCTAATAAGTACTGGAAGGATTAAGATTTTTAAATAGAAGTAATTTACAAATCTGTTTAACTTTGTAGCACCAGCTGATTAAAAAAAATGTTTTCCAGTAGAGTACCCCTTTGAGCAGTGATGAGGTTATGCTGGGAGTTGTAGTTTCACTAACCTAACTGTAGAACTGACAAGTGACTACAGCTCTGATAGGACATAGAGAGGAGAATGTACAATGATATCAGTGACTACAGGTGACGTCTTCTCTATAATGAGGAGAATACACAATGATATCAGTGACTACAGGTGACGTCTTCTCTATAGTGAGGAGAATACACAATGATATCAGTGACTACAGGTTATGTCTTCTCTATAGTGAGGAGAATACACAATGATATCAGTGATTACAGGTGACGTCTTCTCTATAGTGAGGAGAATACACAATGATATCAGTGACTACAGGTGACGTTTTCTCTATTGTGAGGAGAATATACAATGATATCAGTGACTACAGGTGACGTCTTCTCTATTGTGAGGGGAATACACAATGATATCAGTGACTATAGGTGACGTCTTCTCTATAGTGAGGAGAATACACAATGATATCAGTGACTACAGGTGACGTCTTCTCTATTGTGAGGGGAATACACAATGATATCAGTGACTACAGGTGACGTCTTCTCTATTGTGAGGGGAATACACAATGATATCAGTGACTACAGGTAACATCTTCTCTATAGTGAGGAGAACACACAATGATATCAGTGACTACAGGTTATGTCTTCTCTATAGTGAGGAGAATACACAATGATATCAGTGATTACAGGTGATGTCTTCTCTATAGTGAGGAGAATGTACAATGATATCAGTGACTACAGGTGATGTCTTCTCTATAGAGAGGAGAACACACAATGATATCAGTGACTACAGGTTATGTCTTCTCTATAGTGAGGAGAATACACAATGATATCAGTGATTACAGGTGATGTCTTCTCTATAGTGAGGAGAATGTACAATGATATCAGTGACTACAGGTGACGTCTTCTCTATAGTGAGGGGAATACACAATGATATCAGTGATTACAGGTGACGTCTTCTCTATAGTGAGGAGAATACACAATGATATCAGTGACTACAGGTGACGTCTTCTCTATAGTGAGGAGAATACACAATGATATTAGTGACTACAGGTGACGTCTTCTCTATAGTGAGGAGAATACATAATGATATCAGTGATTACAGGTGACGTCTTCTCTATAGTGAGGAGAATACACAATGATATCAGTGATTACAGGTGACGTCTTCTCTATAGTCTACCCTTATCTAATTCAGATGGTACATACCGCCAGGACTTGTTCCAGCTAAAACTTCTCTCTGCAGAATGTGACGCCCAGACGTCTCCTCACTATGTCAGCGGATTCTCATCCTCTATATGAAAACAATTATTTTTATAAACCAGACACTGTATCCTCTAAATATAATACTACTATACACTATACTCTTTGATTATAAACCTTCCATACACCATACCCACTGAATATAATACTACCACACACTGTACATTCTGAATATAATACCAACACATACTGTACCCTCTGAATATAAATCTGCCACATACTGTACCCACTGAATATAATACTACCACATACTGTACCCTCTGAATATAATACCGCCACATACTGTACCCTCTGAATATAATACTACCACAAACTGCGCCCTCTGAATATAATACTACCACAAACTGCGCCCTCTGAATATAAATCTGCCACATACTGTACCCTCTGAATATAAATCTGCCATATACTGTACCCTCTGAATATTAATCTGCCACATACTATACCCTCTGAATATAAATCTACCACATACTGTACCCCTGAATATAATACCGCCACATACTGTACACTCTGAATATAATACTTAGAGATGAGCGAACTTAAATTCAACTCATCACAAACTTCTCTGCTCGGCAGTTGATGACTTTTCCTGCATAAATTAGTTCAGCTTTCAGGTGCTCCCGTGGGCTGGAAAAGGTGGATACAGTCCTAGAAGACTCTTTCCTAGGAATGTATCCACCTTTTTCAGCCCACCGGAGCACCTGAAAGCTGAACTAATTTACGCAGGATAAGTCATCAACTGCCAAGCTGAGAAGTTCGTGACGAATCGAATTTACTGTAAGTTCACTCATCTCTAATAATACTACCACAAACTGCGCCCTCTGAATATAATACTATACAGTGCACCCTCTGAATATAATACCACAACCGCAGTAACACCCCTCAACATCCGTTAGCTGATGCAATTACCAAGGGAGGGGGGTATTGGTGGTGTTGCTAGTGGATGATGGGGGTGCTACTACTGGGGGGGTGTTTCTGGAGGATGATGAGGGTGCTACTGGCCATCCCCCCTGGCAGTATCACCCCCATCATCCATCCGCAGGATCATCCTCCTGGCAGGAGCACCTCCATCATCCACCATCAGGATCTGCTGATGGAGGTGCTGCTGGGGGGGGTGTTGCTGGTGGATGATGAGGGTGCTACTGCCAGGGGGGGAGCATTAGGTAGGCCGCAGTGCCCCCACATTAGGTAGGTTGCAGTTTCCCCACATTAGGCAGCATAGATTCCCCACATTTGGTACCAATTCCCCCACATTAGGTATGTACCAGTTACCCCACATTAGGTAGCAATTTCCCCACATTAGGTAGCACAGATTCCCCACATTAGGTAGCAATTTCCCCACATTGGGTAGCATAGACTCCCCACATAAGGTAGCATAGGCTCCCCACATAAGGTAGCATAGGCTCCCCACATAAGGTAGCATAGGCTCCCCACATAAGGTAGCATAGGCTCCCCACATAAGGTAGCACAGATTCCCCATATTAGGTAGCATAGACTCCCCACATTAGGTAGCATAGACTCCGCACATCTGGTAGTAGTTTCCCCACATTAGGCTGCAGGTTCCCCACAATTGGTCAAAGTCTCCCCACAATAGATCGCTGGTTATACACACACCCCAATCCCTCCCCCCCCCCCACACACACAAAAAAACACATACAACACAGGGAGACAAACACACACACACACACACACAGTCAGAGAGACAGACACACACAGAGTCACATACACACACAAATAGAGTCACACACACAAACAGAGTCACACACACACACACAGTCTCACACACACACACACACACACAGTCACACACACAGAGTCTCACACACACAAGCATAGATAGAGACAGACAGACAGAGAGACAGACACACACACTCACCCATCCACTCCTTCTCACCGGGCGCCGTGCGTGTGACGTAACTCACGTCCTCCTGCGCGGCCATGCGGTGTGATGTCAGGCCGGCGCAGACGTGGGAGCGGAGGACGGGCACAGTGCTGGTGAAGGTGAGGGGGGGTCTGATGATGACGGACGGGCGCACAGTGAAGGTGAAAGAGGGGGGTTGCTGGCGGACGGGCGCACCGCACACACAGCTCGAGGGGGGGGGTGGAGGGGGGGCGGTGCTGACGGATGGGAGGCCGGTCGGGCACAGATGGGGGGGTGTCTGTGTAGCTGGGGAGGGGGGGTGCTGCGGAGCGTCTTGGTGTCACCCCATTAGGTTGGTGTCACCCGGTGCGGGCCGCACCCCCCGCACCCGGGTCGCAACGCCACTGGTCTGACAGATTTTTGGAACAGTGGTCCGTGAAAATGAAAAATTTAATTTTTCATTAGCACAGCCCACTGTTCCAGAGATCTGTCAAACACCAGTGGGGTGTAAATGCTCACTGCACCCCTTATTAAATTCTGTGAGGTGTGTAGTTTCCAAAATGGGTGGGGCGCTCTCTCGTGGGTGATGGGGGCATGGTAGGATTGTCAGAAACCACTGCACTCAAGGTGGTGTGATGTCCCGCTGAGGTTACAGCACCTCACCTGGCGAGTGTGAAGTCGAAGGAAGTAGCGGCAGTTGTTCTGCTCGAGACCCCCTGTCCGTAACCGCGAGGGGGTACAGAAATAATGAAACCAGGAAAAGGAGAGGAAAAAAACGGGGGTTCTAAACGAGCGCTACTGCTTGAATAAAAGGATTCGGAATGCCAATAAAGCATAGGACAGTTTATTATGGTTTAGAGCAATAGGACAACGCTTTTTGGCACCAGCATGTGCCTTCTTCAGGTCCATAAAACAAATAATTTCGGCATCCTGAAGCCTGTGTTGTGCTGTGATGGCTTTATTGGCATTCCGAATCCTTTTATTCAAGCAGTAGTGCTCGTTTAGAACCTGTGTTTTTTTCTTCTACTTTTGCTGGTTTCCAAATTGGGGTCACATGTGGGGGGGTGTCACTGTTCTGGCACCACGGGGGGCTTTGTAAACGCACATGGCCCCTGGCTTCCATTCCAAACAAATTCTGTCTCCAAAAGCCCAATGGCGGTCCTTCTCTTCTGAGTATTGTAATGTGCCAGCAGAGCACTTGATGTCCACACATTGGGTATTTCCATGGGGGGGCATTTTCTCCTATTACCCCTTGTAAAAATTTTAAATTTGCGGAAAAACCCAGTATTTTAGTGCAAATTTTTTTTTTCATTTACACATCCGACTTTAACAAAAAGTCGTCAAACACCTGTGGGATGTTAAGGCTCACTGTATCCCTAGTTATGTTCCTTGAGGGGTGTAGATTCCAAAATAGTTGGCTATGTGTTTTTTTTTTTTTTTTTTGCTGTTCTGGCACCATAGGGGCTTCCTAAATGTGACATGCCCTTCAAAAACCATTTCAGAAAAACTCACTCTCCAAAATCCCATTGTTGCTCCTTCCCTTCTGAGCCCTCTACTGCGCTCGCCGAGCACTTCAGATACATAAATGAGTTATTTCCTTACTCGAGCGAAATTGAGTTACAAATTTTTGGGGGCTTTTTCTCCTATTACCCTTGTAAAAATTCAAAAACTGGGTCTACAAGAACATGCGAGTGTAAAAAATGAAAATTTAGAATTTCCTCCTTCACTTTGCTGCTATTCCTGTGAAACACCTAAAGGGTTAAAAAACTTTCTGAATGTTATTTTGAATACTTTGAGGGGTGCAGTTTTTATAACAGGGTCATTTATGGGGTATTTCTAATAAGGAGGCCCTTCAAATCCACTTCAAAACTGAATTGGTCCCTGAAAAATTCCAATTTTGAAAATTTTGTGAAAAATTTGAAATTTGCTGCTGAACTTTGAAGCCCTCTGATGTCTTCCAAAACTAAAAACATGTTAACTTTATGATGCAAACATAAAGAAGACATATTGTTTATGTGAATGAATATATAATTTATTTGAAATGTCTATTTTTCTTACAAGCAGAGAGCTTCAAAGTTAGAAAAATGCTAAATTTTCATTTTTTCAGCAAATTTTGGAATTTTTCAGCAAGAAATGATGCAAGAATCGACGAAAATTTACCACTAACATAAAGTAGAATATGTCATGAAAGAACTATCTCTGAATGAGAATGAAAATTAAAAGCATCCCAGAGTTATTAATGCTTAAAATGACAGGGGTCAGAATTGCAAAAAATGTTCCCCTTAGAGTTATAATGGGTTCCATCACCCAAGGGGTTAATTATCCCTCTTTAATTGGCAAAATTCAGGATGAACTGTACCATTAAGATGTGCAGTTTTGCTAAATTACTCTACCGTTTGCAGACTATCCCTCTCCTCTTTAAAGGGGTACTCCGCTACCCCAGTGTTCAGAACATTTATTTCCAAATGCTGGGTGCGGGCTGCAGGGGTTGTGACTTCTTAGCCACGCCCCCTGAATGCAAGTCTATGGGAGGGGGCGTGGCAGCGGTGGGGTACCTCTGTCAGATTTGTTACAATAAGGCCAATTACATTCCTATTACATCTCTAAGCTGAGGAACCTATCAAACAAATTGCCTACAAATGATTTTGATGCTCTGCTGTCCTCCACGAGCAACAGTTCCATGTCTAGCCTTTATACCAACTTGAGGAAATGGTTTCTTCCCTCAGAGTCTCACATAGTGGGCAGAAAATGGGCCAGTCTACTGGATAGACCTGATTTACCTGGTCACATATTAGTGGGGTTGTCTGACTTCCGAAAGCTTGTAAATAATGAGAAATGGAGAGAAACACAGTTGAAACTAATTCACTTTGCTATCTATGCATTAACACTGCCCCCCTCATCTGGTAATCCACATAGGCTGGAACACTGCCCAAAATGCAACCTCCACAAAGCAGACTTATACCATTGCATTTGGCTGTGCCCCCTAGTCTATCAGTTCTGGACTTGAGTAGGAACCCTGATATCGCAGGTTGGCTTTTGGGATGGGAAACTATATTATTGCGAGGCCCTTTTTCATATTACTGTTTTGGGCATGGAAGGGGCCTACTCTTATGCTCATCTCCCCTATAGCTCATTCAATACTCATTCTAGCAAAACTGGGTTTACTTTGAGAGTGGTTGTCACCCACCCCTCCTGTTTTACCCAATTACTTAAAGACCTGAAACGTCTCTTCACATTAGATAGAACAGAGGTTCTCCTTCATAAAGAAAAAATGGGCAAGAGATTTTTTGCCACATTGGAATTGTTTCTTACCCATTATAATGAATCTTCTGAGTTAACCTTTACAATGCCACCTTTTGCCTCTACTCAATGGTATGCGTTGGCGGCTCTGGTGGGCTCCTTGGGGGCCTTGAAAGTCCCATGAATTGGGGGGGGGGGTTAACAAGCTACTTAATTATATCTTAGGCTACTGTTCTATTCATCTATTGTATAAGTTTTTTCTCTGGAAAGGATCTTTGCATTCAGGGGCTTGTGCAGTGTCTGACTATTTGTCTGTCTGTCTGCCTGTTTGCCTGTCTTTTGGTTATTTTTAGAACTAGTTGAGGGTGCTTTTTTAGTACCTAACATATCTAATGTTACTTACAAATATGAGCTTGGGATGTTCGTTCATTTATGGCTGCAAGGATTCATGACATTATCGCAAAACATTTGGCACATGTTTCAAGGTTAGGATACACGAAACCTGTAGAATGGTGTTACTGATGATATTACTAATGGTTTTTAGTGCCTCACTTTCTATTCCTTTATATTTAATTGTGTATTTCGTAAGGCCTAAACTTCTCATTCCTATCAGGCCAGTGTTCCTTCATCCGTACCATTCCATATTTTGATGTGGCCTATTTAGACTTATGAATTTTTCTTTATTTTTCATGCCACTTATGCGATGCTGTATCTTTCCCTGTATATGCCATGATTCTGTATATATTGTACTTTTTTCCTTTCTTTATTTGTGAATTTTATTGTGTATTCCTAAACCAAAAATAAATAAAAAAAAGGATAGTGCCTAAAACTTAGCTTTTAATTGGTATAGCTAAAATTATTCACCAAAGACTCGTGAGCCCATTTACCATTAAAAATTATGAATAATGAACAGCAGAACAATTATCCGTCACAGGAGAACTGATGTGATTATCCTATATGTACCTGAGTGGCGTTTGCACACCTCAGGATTTACACAATTAGATCTATAAAATAAATAAAGAAATTCTGTGTCAACGTCACCTTCAACGCGTTTCTGTCAGCCTATAAGCACCATCGTCATCAGGATGGTGTATGCATATAATATTACTATGTTTAAGATTAAGTGTACTGTACAAGTAGTAAGAAAAATTATTATGAAGATCTCTTAGGGCACACCGACACCTGTAAATAAAGCTCTATAGAGACCACATTTATAAGCATCTAGGCTTTATACACATTACGATTTTTCCATGGGTCCCTAATGAGAAAGCCTGAAAGAGAAAATTTACACCTCTTTTTCAGTAAGACACATCTTATCTACACACTATGATGTATCCATTGGCCCCTAATAAGAAAACCTGAAAGAGAAAACATTTATATGCATTTCTACTTAGGTGCAGAAATCCCTGAGGAACGTTTTTGGATCAATTGCTTATAAGCCCAGGTATTTGGTCTGTTATATAAATCTTCCAGGGTGCTTGTACAGGGTCTGGGTGTAACGATTAGTGTACCATGTTTGTTCCGATGCTGAGCAGCACCTGCTATTACAGCAGGGAGCTGTGACTTCTGGCTACTGCTGCTCGCCGTAAGTCACGGCTCCCTGCTGAAATAGCAGGTGCTGCTCCGCATCAGAGTAAACATGGTACACTAATCGTTACACCCAAACCCTGTACAAGCACCCTGGAAGATATTTTATTATTGTGGGACATATTTACCTAACGGTGGAACTACCTGCTTATTGTGGGGAATATACCTACTTAATGGGGGACCTACTATCCTACCAAGTCTTACTTTGCGGGACACCTGGGGGGGGGGGGCATTATAACAGCTCGGGGCCTATAGATGGAGAGATTGTGTAGCTATGGCTATGTTTACACAATCATGGCTATGTCTACACATTATACCTACCTGGTTGTGACATAGCAGAGCAATTAAAAATGTGTACATCCAACACGTATTAGCCTTGTAAAGTGACTGAACGTTCATATTCTTGGTTTAATCAAACCAAAAAGATCAAACTAACCTCAAAAAACATGTCTAGTAAAGGAATTGTTGGACAGGGTAGAGGACAGAAGACCCCTGACATGTCCTCTGCCAGTAAGAATGTTGGTGGTAGCACCAGCACAAGTACAGATATACAGGTAGCAGCAACAGCAGCGAGGTGCTTGGTGGTAGTAGTAGCAGCAGCCACATCGGCTATCCCAAGATTTCACTGCCTGCAAGAGGTTGTGTGGTTTCACAGGAGAGTATGGCTATTCTGGACTGGGTGAGTAGTAGGTCTTCTCAGAAGGAGAAAGAAGAGTGATGTTATCACAGTGAGTCAGCTGTCAGTGGATTCCTCCTTGTCTACAGTCACATGGTGTGGTGGAAATGTCTGTCCTAGACGTTCTGTTTTCTCATCTGTCTTAGCTTCCCTCCTCTACTGCCATGCAGAAGGATAGCACTAGCCAACAGTAGAAGTTGTAATAGCCTTTGGAGCATGTTGCTGAGGTGATGAAGGGGGATGCAGTGGTCAATAGAGATGTCGTGAATTGTTCGCCGGCGAACAGTTCCTGGCGAATTTCGCACGTTCGCGTTCGCATCGCCGGGCGAACATATGTGAAGTTTGATCCGCTCCCTATACTTTAACATTGCAGTAAACTTTGACCCTGTGAGTCAGAGTCAGCAGACACATTACAGCCAATCAGCATCAGTCCCTCCCTTCCAGACCCTCCTACCTCTTGCACGGATGACATTTTAGCCTCATTCAGCATGCTGCAGGCTTAGGAAGTGGAGGGTTAGAGAAGCTGCTCCTGCTGTATAGGGATAGCGATAGCTAGGTTGCTGCTAGGTGGTGTATTCAGGGTCCGGTTTTCTCCTAAAGCACTAGTGTAACATCTGCTTTAAGGACAGCACCCAAAAAAGCCCTTTTTAGGGCTGAAAGATATCAGTCCTAGTTGGGAGGGAACCGCTGGTTAAAAGGGGTACTCCAGAATCAAACTTAAGTTCCTTCAAGCAACTAACTACTACAGTATTCAAAGGGCTGAAAGATATCAGTCTGTTAGTCTTGAAACAGCTGGAGGCACCCTGGTTGGGAGGGAACCGCTGGTTAAAAGGGGTACTCCAGAATCAAACTTAAGTTCCTTCAAGCAACTAACTACTACAGTATTCAAAGGGCTGAAAGATATCAGTCCGTGTGTTTTGCAACAGCTGTAGGTACCCTGGTTGGGGACGACTGCTTAAAAGGGGAACTCCACTGGCAAACTATTTTTCTTTAAAGCAACTAACTACTATAGTATTCAAAGGGCTAAATATATCAGTCCGAGTATTTTGCAACAGCTGGAGGCACCCTGGTTGGGGACCACTGCATAAAAGGGGAACTCCGCTGGCAAATTTTTTTGCTCATTGTAACACTAGTGCAAATCACATTAGGTGTGACAGTTGTGCAAATTTAAAAAAAAAATACTTTTTTTGGCTGTTAAATAAAATCAGCCGTCACTGTTAGTTCACGTCACAGTTGCCCTTTTTCCTGCCTGCAGGGCAAATTGTGTCACCCTAGTGCAAATCACATTAGGTGTGACAGTTGCGCAGATAAAAAAAAATACCTTTTTTGGCTGTTAAATAAAATCAGCCGTCACTGTTAGTTCATGTCACAGTTGCCATTTTTCCTGCCTGCAGTGCAAATTGTGTCACCCTAGTGCAAATCACATTAGGTGTGACAGTTGCGCAAATAAAAAAAAACACCTTTTTTGGCTGTTAAATAAAATTAGCCGTCACTGTTAGTTCACGTCACAGTTGCCATTTTTCCTGCCTGCAGGGCAAATTGTGTCACCCTAGTGCAAATCACATTAGGTGTGACAGTTTCGCAAATGAAAAAAAAAAACACCTTTTTGGCTGTTAAATAAAATCAGCCGTCACTGTTAGTTCACGTCACAGTTGCCATTTTTCTTGCCTGCAGGGCAAATTGTGTCACCCTAGTGCAAATAACATTAGGTGTGACACTTGTGTAAATTTAACCCAAAAAATTACAGGCAGAGGAAGGCCACCCCGCAAGGGCCATCGTGGTCTGGGATTCCCTTTGGCCCTAGAATGGTCAGTGTTTAGAAGCCATGTACCCTGAACCCCCAACGTTCTGAGGACTTAGTTGACTGGCTATTACAAGACACCCAATCTACTACTAAAGCTTCCGCTCGGAACCTTGACGCACCGTCCTTCTCCTCCTCTAGCTTAGCTTCGGGCACCTCTCATGCTACCACTTGCCCGCCTGCCGCCACCACCAACACTAGCACCACAGAAGCTTTACTTGATCCGTCAGAGGAGTTATTTACACATCAGTTTGAAGACACGAGTGATACACAACCATTATTGCCAGAGGATGTAGTTAACAGGGATATGTCTCAGTCAGGCAGCATTACACACATGGACGTATGGTGTGATGATGATTTTTTACCTGCTGCTGCTTCCTTTCTTGAGGTGTCAGATAGCGGTGAAGGTGTTGATGATGACGATGTGTCCGTGGATGCCATGTGGGTGCCCGCTAGAAGAGAAGTAGAGGGGGAAAGTTCAGATGGGGAGACACAGAGGAGGAGGAGACGAGTTGGAAGGAGGGGGAGGTCATCGCAAGGAGCTAGTGGCACAGTCAGACAGCATGCATCGGCACCCGGGGTCAGCCAGACGGGATGACAATCAACGCATGCTGTTGCCACCACCAGAATTCCGTCATCTCAGAGCTCAGCAGTGTGGCATTTTTTTTTGTGTGTCTGCCTCTGACAACAGCGAGGCCATTTGCAACCTGTGCCAGAAGAAACTGAGTCGTGGGAAGTCCAACACCCACCTAGGCACAACTGCTTTGCGAAGGCACATGATGTCACATCACAAAAGTCTATGGGATCAACACGTCACTACAAGCAGCATACAAAGTCAAAGCCGCCATCCTCCTCCTGGTCCAGCATCTTCAGCCAGGTCAACCACTGCTGCCCTCCTTGCCCCCTCTCAACCATCCGCCTCTCTGTCTCTCGCCTTGAGCAGTTCCTGCTCATCTGCCTACAGTAAGGTGTCTGTCAAGGAGATGTTTGAGCGCAAGAAGACAATGTCTCAAAGTCACCCCCTAGCCCGGCGTCTGACAGCTGGCTTGTCGGAACTGCTAGCCCGCCAGCTTGTACCATACAAGCTGGTGGAGTCTGAGGCCTTTAAAAAATTTGTAGCCATTGGGACACCGCAGTGGAAGGTACCCGGAAAAAATGTTTTTGCACAAAAGGCAATCCCCAATCATTGTGCAAAAGGAAAATATGGCGTGTCTGGCACACAGCGTAAGGGCAGGGGTCCATCTGACCACTGATACCTGGTCTGCAAAGCGTGGTCAGGGCAGGTATATCACCTACACTGCTCATTGGGTAAACCTGGTGACGGCTGCCAAGCATGGAATGCGTGGCTCTGCAGAGGAGTTGGTGACACTGCCACGACTTGCAGGCAGGCCTCTTCCATAACATCGTCGGCCGAGTCCTCTTCCACTGCTGCGTCTTGCTCCACATCACCGGCACCCCCCCAGCTCCCCAGGTGCTATTCCACATCCCGGATACGGCAGTGTCACGCCTTCTTGGGGTTGACTTGCCTCAAAGCGGAGAGTCACACCGCACCAGCGCTCCTGTCGGCCCTGAACGCACAGGTGGACCAGTGGCTGACTCCGCACCAACTGGAGATCGGCAAGGTGGATTGTGACAACGGAACAAATTTGTTGGCGGCATTGAGGTTGGACAAGTTGACACATGTGCAGTGCATGGCACATGTGTGTAATCTGATTGTACAACACTTTGTGCTCAAGTACCCAGGCTTACAGGATGTCCTGAAGCAGTCCAGGAAGGTGTGTGGCCATTTCAGGCGTTCCTACATGGCCACGGCACACTTGTCAGATATCCAGCGGCGAAACAACATGCCAGTGAGGCGCTTGATTTGCGACAGCCCGACACATTGGAATTCAACACTCCTAATGTTCGACCGCCTGCTCCAACAAGAAAAAGCCATTAACGAATATTTGTATGACCGGGGTGCTAGGACATCATCTGCGGAGCTGGGAATTTTTTTGCCACGTTATTGGAGGCTCATGCGCAATGCCTGTAGGCTCATGCGTCCTTTTGAGGAGGTGACAAACCTGGTCAGTCGCACAGAAGGCACCATCAGCGACATCATACCGTTTGTTTTCTTCCTGGAGCGTGCCCTGCGAAGAGTGCTGGATCAGGCAGTAGATGAGCGTGAAGAGGAAGAGTTGTGGACACCATCACCACCAGAAACAACCTTATCAGCATCGCTTGCTGAACCTGCGGCAACGCTGGAAGAGGATTGTGAGGAAGAGGAGTCAGAGGAGGACCAACCACAGCAGGCATCCCAGGGTGCTCCTTGTAACCTATCTGGTTCCCGTGGTGTTGTACGTGGCTGGGGGGAAGAAGATTATACCTTCCCTGACATCACTGAGGACGAGAAACAGAACATGAGTAGCTCGGCATCCGTCCTTGTGCATATGGGGTCTTTCATGCTGTCGTGCCTGTTGAGGGACCCTCGTATAAAAATGATGAAGGAGAACGACCTGCACTGGGTGTCCACGCTACTAGACCCCCGGTATAAACATAAAATGCCTGACATGTTACCGCATTACAGCAAGGTGGAAAGGATTCAGCAGGTCCAAAATACATTAAGAAGTATGCTGTACACAGAGTATAAGGGTCATGTCACAGCACAACAGGCATCTAACAGGGGAAGAGGTGAAAGTAATCCTCCTCCTCCTCTAAACGAATATGCCGGCAAGGACAGGAAGCTGTGCAGACATGCTATTGATGGAGGACATGCAAAGCTTTTTAAGTCCTACGCATCGCCACAGCCCTTCGGGGTCCACCATCAGAGAGCGACTTGACCGACAGGTAGCACACTACCTGGCCTTAACCGCATATATCGACACTCTGAGGAGCGATGAACCCCTTAACTACTGGGTGTGCTGGCTTGACCTGTGGCCTGAGCTATCCCAATTTGCGCTCGAACTTCTGGCCTGTCCCGCTTCAAGTGTCCAGTCAGAAAGGACCTTCAGTGCAGCAGGAGGTATTGTCACTGAGAAGATTACCTCACCTTTCTTAAGATGAATGAGGGATGGATCCCGAAGGGACTGACATTGGGCGATACATTTGACTGAACAAGGCCTGATCAGATGACCTGCCTTGGCCTAAAAATGGTCCACACGCTGCTGTATTTGAACTCTGAATGCTGGATGACTTGCGTGACTTATCCGCCACCAACTAGGGTTCAAGCCGCAATGTTTTAGGGCACTTTTCTGCCTGGCAAAACAAACAGAAAGCAGCAGCTGCGGCAATACCAAATTTTCCAGCCAGGTGTACATGCCTAATTTTTCTGGCCTCTGCTGCTGCACTTGTTATGGTGCTGCAATTTTTATGGCCGCTGCTACAGCTGCGGCTGCGACAATACCCAATTTTTCATTCATTTGTACATGCCTAATTTTTCTGGCCTCTGCTGCTGCACTTGTTATGGTGCTGCAATTTTTATGGCCGCTGCTACAGCTGCGACAATACCAAATTTTCCAGCCAGGTGTACATGCCTAATTTTTCTGGCCTCTGCTGCTGCACTTGTTATGGTGCTGCAATTTTTCTGGCTGCTGCTACAGCTGTGGCTGCGACAATACCAAATTTTTCATCCATGTGTACATGCCTAATTTTTCTGGCCTCTGCTGCTGCACTTGTTATGGTGCTGCAATTTTTATGGCAGCTGCTACAGAAGCGGCAGCAACAATACCAAATTTTTCAGGCATGTGTACATGCCTAATTTTTCAGGTACTCTCTGCTGACATCTCTGTCCATTTTTGCAACTGTGGATATTAGATGTATGCTTAGGGTAGCATGGTGGCTCAGAGGTTAGCACTGCTGCCTTGCAGCGCTGGGACCTTGTGTTCAAATCCCACTATGTGCTGCCTAAAGGGGGGATCTAACTATGTGCTGCCTAAAGGGAGGCTCTAACTATGTGATGCCTAAAGGGGGGGCTCTATGTGCTGCTTAAAGGGGGCTAAAGCATGTTATTCCAAACCATTTAGGAATAATAGGTGATTTATGCCCTTTATGGATTAAAACCAGACTCTGCATCAACTATGTAATTTTCCATAGCATTTTTGCCATGGATCCAACTCCGGCACACCACCGTCCAGGTGTTAGTCCCTGTTACGCCGAGCGCTCCGGGTCCCCGCTCCTCCCCGGAGCGCTCGCTACACTTCCCTCACTGCAGCGCCCCGGTCGGTTCCACGGACCCGGGGCGCTGCGTTACCACCTCCGGCCGGGATGCGATTCGCGATGCGGGTAGCGCCCGCTCGCGATGCGCACCCCGGCTCCCGTACCTTACTCGCTCCCCGTCAGTTCTGTCCCGGCGCGCGCGGCCCCGCTCCCTAGGGCGCGCGCGCGCCGGGTCTTTGCGATTTAAAGGGCCACTGCACCGCTGATTGGTGCAGTGGTTCCAATTAGTGTTTACACCTGTGCACTTCCCTATATCACCTCACTTCCCCTTCACTCCCTCGCCGGATCTTGTTGCCCTAGTGCCAGTGAAAGCGTTCCTTGTGTGTTCCTTGCCTGTGATTCCAGACCTTCTGCCGTTGCCCCTGACTACGATCCTTGCTGCCTGCCCCGACCTTCTGCTACGTCCGACCTTGCTTCTGTCTACTCCCTTGTACCGCGCCTATCTTCAGCAGCCAGAGAGGTTGAGCCGTTGCTAGGGGATACGACCTGGTCACTACCGCCGCAGCAAGACCATCCCGCTTTGCGGCGGGCTCTGGTGAAAACCAGTAGTGACTTAGAACCGATCCTCTAGCACGGTCCACGCCAATCCCTCTCTGGCACAGAGGATCCACTACCTGCCAGCCGGCATCGTGACAGTAGATCCGGCCATGGATCCCGCTGAAGTTCCTCTGCCAGTTGTCGCTGACCTCACCACGGTGGTCGCCCAGCAGTCACAACAGATTGCGCAACAAGGCCAACAGCTGTCTCAACTGACTGTTATGCTACAACAGTTACTACCACAGCTCCAGCAATCATCTCCTCCGCCAGCTCCTGTACCTCCTCCGCAGCGAGTGGCCGCTTCTGGAATACGACTATCCTTGCCGGATAAATTTGATGGGGACTCTAAGTTTTGCCGTGGCTTTCTTTCCCAATGTTCATTACACTTGGAGATGATGTCGGACCAGTTCCCCACTGAAAGGTCTAAGGTGGCTTTCGTAGTCAGCCTGCTGTCTGGAAAAGCCCTGGCTTGGGCCACACCGCTCTGGGACCGCAATGACCCCGTCACTGCCTCTGTACACTCCTTCTTCTCGGAAATTCGAAGTGTCTTTGAGGAACCTGCCCGAGCCTCTTCTGCTGAGACTGCCCTGTTGAACCTGGTCCAGGGTAATTCTTCCGTTGGCGAGTATGCCGTACAGTTCCGTACCCTTGCTTCAGAATTATCCTGGAATAATGAGGCACTCTGCGCGACCTTTAAAAAAGGCCTATCCAGCAACATTAAAGATGTTCTGGCCGCACGAGAAATCCCTGCTAACCTACATGAACTCATCCATCTTGCCACTCGCATTGACATGCGTTTTTCCGAACGGCGTCAGGAGCTCCGCCAGGATATGGACTCTGTTCGCACGAGGCGTTTCTTCTCCCCGGCTCCTCTCTCCTCTGGTCCCCTGCAATCTGTTCCTGTGCCTCCCGCCGTGGAGGCTATGCAGGTCGACCGGTCTCGCCTGACACCCCAAGAGAGGACACGACGCCGCATGGAGAATCTCTGCCTGTACTGTGCTAGTACCGAACACTTCCTGAAGGATTGTCCTATCCGTCCTCCCCGCCTGGAAAGACGTCCGCTGACTCCGCACAAAGGTGAGACAGTCCTTGATGTCTACTCTGCTTCTCCACGTCTTACTGTGCCTGTGCGGATGTCTGCCTCTGCCTTCTCCTTCTCTGCTGTGGCCTTCTTGGACTCTGGATCTGCAGGAAATTTCATCTTAGCCTCTCTCGTCAACAGGTTCAACATCCCGGTGACCAGTCTCGCCAGACCCCTCTACATCAATTGTGTAAACAATGAAAGATTGGACTGTACTATACGTTTCCGCACGGAGCCCCTTCTAATGTGCATCGGATCTCATCACGAGAGGATTGAACTGTTGGTCCTCCCCAATTGCACTTCTGAAATCCTTCTTGGACTTCCCTGGCTTCAACTCCATTCCCCAATCCTGGATTGGTCCACTGGGGAGATCAAGAGTTGGGGGCCCTCTTGTTCCAAGGACTGCTTAAAACCGGTTCCCAGTAAACCTTGCCGTGTCCCTGTGCTTCCTCATGTAACCGGTCTCCCTAAGGCCTATATGGACTTTGCGGACGTTTTTTGCAAAAAACAAGCTGAGACTCTACCTCCTCACAGGCCTTATGATTGTCCCATTGACCTCCTCCCGGGCACTACTCCACCCCGGGGCAGAATCTATCCTCTGTCCGTCCCAGAGACTCTTGCCATGTCTGAATACGTCCAAGAAAATTTAAAAAAGGGCTTTATCCGTAAATCCTCCTCTCCTGCCGGAGCCGGATTTTTCTTTGTGTCCAAAAAAGATGGCTCTCTACGTCCTTGCATTGACTACCGCGGTCTTAATAAAATCACGGTTAAGAACCGCTACCCCCTACCCCTCATCTCTGAACTCTTTGATCGTCTCCAAGGTGCCCATATTTTTACCAAACTGGACTTAAGAGGTGCTTATAATCTCATCCGCATCAGAGAGGGGGATGAATGGAAAACGGCATTTAACACCAGAGATGGACACTTTGAGTATCTGGTCATGCCCTTTGGTCTATGCAACGCCCCTGCCGTCTTCCAAGACTTTGTTAATGAAATTTTTCGTGATCTACTATACTCCTGTGTTGTTGTATATCTGGACGATATCCTGATTTTTTCTGCCAATCTTGAAGAACACCGCCAGCATGTCCGTATGGTTCTTCAGAGACTTCGTGATAATCAACTCTATGCCAAAATAGAGAAATGTCTGTTTGAATGCCAATCTCTTCCTTTTCTAGGATACTTGGTCTCTGGCCAGGGACTACAAATGGACCCAGATAAACTCTCTGCCGTCTTAGATTGGCCACGCCCCTCCGGACTCCGTGCCATCCAACGTTTTTTGGGGTTCGCCAATTATTACAGGCAATTTATTCCACATTTTTCTACCATTGTGGCTCCTATTGTGGCTTTAACAAAAAAAAATGCCGATCCCAAGTCTTGGCCTCCTCAAGCGGAAGACGCCTTTAAACGACTCAAGTCTGCCTTTTCTTCGGCTCCCGTGCTCTCCAGACCTGACCCATCTAAACCCTTCCTATTGGAGGTTGATGCCTCCTCAGTGGGAGCTGGAGCTGTCCTTCTACAAAAAAACTCTTCCGGGCATGCTGTTACTTGTGGTTTTTTTTCCAGGACCTTCTCTCCGGCGGAGAGGAACTACTCCATCGGGGATCGAGAGCTTCTAGCCATTAAATTAGCACTTGAGGAATGGAGGCATCTGCTGGAGGGATCAAGATTTCCAGTTATTATTTACACCGATCACAAGAACCTCTCCTACCTCCAGTCTGCCCAACGGCTGAATCCTCGTCAGGCCAGGTGGTCTCTGTTCTTTGCCCGATTTAATTTTGAAATTCACTTTCGGCCTGCTGATAAAAACATTAGGGCCGATGCTCTCTCTCGTTCCTCAGATGCCTCTGAAATTGAACTCTCTCCTCAACACATCATTCCTCCTGACTGCCTGATTTCCACTTCTCCAGCCTCCATCAGGCAAACTCCTCCAGGAAAGACCTTTGTTTCTCCACGCCAACGCCTTGGGATCCTCAAATGGGGTCACTCCTCCCATCTCGCAGGTCATGCGGGCATCAAGAAATCTGTGCAACTCATCTCTCGCTTCTATTGGTGGCCGACTCTAGAGACTGATGTGGTGGACTTTGTGCGAGCCTGCACTATCTGTGCCCGGGATAAGACTCCTCGCCAGAAGCCCGCTGGTTTTCTTCATCCTCTACCTGTCCCCGAACAACCTTGGTCTCTGATTGGTATGGATTTTATTACTGACTTACCCCCATCCCATGGCAACACTGTTATTTGGGTGGTCGTTGATCGATTCTCCAAAATGGCACATTTCATCCCTCTTCCTGGTCTTCCTTCAGCGCCTCAGTTGGCTAAACAATTTTTTGTACACATTTTTCGTCTTCACGGGTTGCCTACACAGATCGTCTCGGATAGAGGCGTCCAATTTGTGTCTAAATTCTGGAGGGCTCTCTGTAAACAACTCAAGATTAAATTAAATTTTTCTTCTGCATACCATCCTCAATCCAATGGACAAGTAGAGAGAATTAACCAGATCTTGGGTGACTATTTACGACATTTTGTTTCCTCCCGCCAGGATGACTGGGCAGATCTTCTACCTTGGGCCGAATTCTCGTATAATTTCAGAATCTCTGAATCTTCCTCCAAATCTCCGTTTTTCGTGGTGTACGGCCGTCACCCTCTTCCCCCCCTCCCTACCCCCTTGCCCTCTGGTCTGCCCGCTGTGGATGAAATTTCTCGTGATCTTTCCACCATATGGAAAGAGACCCAAAATTCTCTCTTACAGGCTTCTTCTCGCATGAAGAGATTCGCAGATAAGAAAAGAAGAGCTCCTCCCATTTTTTCCCCTGGAGACAAGGTATGGCTCTCCGCTAAATATGTCCGTTTCCGTGTCCCGAGCTATAAGTTGGGACCACGCTATCTTGGTCCTTTTAAAGTTTTGTGTCAAATTAATCCTGTCTCTTACAAACTTCTTCTTCCTCCTTCTCTTCGTATCCCTAATGCCTTTCACGTCTCTCTTCTTAAACCACTCATCCTCAACCGTTTTTCTCCTAAATCTGTTCCTCCCACTCCTGTTTCCGGCTCCTCGGACATCTTCTCTGTCAAAGAGATTTTGGCCTCTAAAAAGGTCAGGGGAAGAACTTTTTTTTTAGTGGATTGGGAGGGTTGTGGTCCAGAAGAGAGGTCCTGGGAACCTGAGGACAATATCCTGGACAAAAGTCTGATCCTCAGGTTCTCAGGCCCCAAGAAGAGGGGGAGACCCAAGGGGGGGGGTACTGTTACGCCGAGCGCTCCGGGTCCCCGCTCCTCCCCGGAGCGCTCGCTACACTTCCCTCACTGCAGCGCCCCGGTCGGTTCCACGGACCCGGGGCGCTGCGTTACCACCTCCGGCCGGGATGCGATTCGCGATGCGGGTAGCGCCCGCTCGCGATGCGCACCCCGGCTCCCGTACCTTACTCGCTCCCCGTCAGTTCTGTCCCGGCGCGCGCGGCCCCGCTCCCTAGGGCGCGCGCGCGCCGGGTCTTTGCGATTTAAAGGGCCACTGCACCGCTGATTGGTGCAGTGGTTCCAATTAGTGTTTACACCTGTGCACTTCCCTATATCACCTCACTTCCCCTTCACTCCCTCGCCGGATCTTGTTGCCCTAGTGCCAGTGAAAGCGTTCCTTGTGTGTTCCTTGCCTGTGATTCCAGACCTTCTGCCGTTGCCCCTGACTACGATCCTTGCTGCCTGCCCCGACCTTCTGCTACGTCCGACCTTGCTTCTGTCTACTCCCTTGTACCGCGCCTATCTTCAGCAGCCAGAGAGGTTGAGCCGTTGCTAGGGGATACGACCTGGTCACTACCGCCGCAGCAAGACCATCCCGCTTTGCGGCGGGCTCTGGTGAAAACCAGTAGTGACTTAGAACCGATCCTCTAGCACGGTCCACGCCAATCCCTCTCTGGCACAGAGGATCCACTACCTGCCAGCCGGCATCGTGACAGTCCCCTTGAAACAACTTTTAAATCCCTGAAAGAGTCCCTGTGGGTTTTAAAATTTGCCTGCCCACTCAAGTCAATGGCGGTTCGCCCGGTTTGCCGGTTCGCGAACTTTTGCAGACGTTCGCGGTTCACGAACTGAAAATTTAATGTTTGCGACATCACTAGTGGTCAAGCAAGAAAAAAAACCTGTAGAACAGGAACATACAGTGGGGAAAAAAGTATTTAGTCAGCCACCAAATGTGCAAGTTCTCCCACTTAAAAATATGAGAGAGGCCTGTAATTTTCATCATATGTACACTTCAACTATGATAGACAGAATGAGAGGAAAGAATACAGAAAATCACATTGTGTGAATTCCACCTCTCCTCAATTGCCCACACCGGTCCAAGTCTATACCTCTACTAGCGCTTCGTTCTTCACCTCACCCTTTCTGGACTCAGGTTCTGCTTGAAACGTTATCAACGCTTCCCTGGTCCACGAATATAGTGTCCTGGTGACATGGCTCGTTAAGCCATTGTAAATTTTTTCTATCTATGGAGAATGAAATCGGTGTTTGCCCCTGCTCCAGTTTTATTGAGACCTGACCCAGAAAAAGCTTCTTCCTCGATGTAGATGCTTCTTTGGTAGGAGCTGGAGCAGTTTTGATCCAAAAGACCTCCAGGGGCAAAACCGTTACTTGTGGTTTTTTCCTCCAAGACCTTTTTGCCTGCCGAGAGGAATTATTCCATTGAAATCGTGTACTATTGGCCATTAAGCTTGCTGTTAGGGGATGACCGGGGCGCTGCAGAGAGGAGAACGCCGGCGTAACACTTGCCTTGGAAGAATGGCATCACCTACTCAAAGGCTCTACTCATCCAGTCAGTATCTTCACAAAACCTGTTGTACCTTCAGTCCTCTCAGCACCTGAATCCCCGGCAGGCCAGGTGGTCTCTTTTCGTCTCCAGATTACAATTTCCTAATCCATTTTTGGCCCGCGGATAAGAATATCAAGGCCAAAGCTCTCTCCAGGGCTTCTGATGTGGTGGGTCTGGACTACTCCCCTCGGCACATAGTGCCATGGACTTCAACACTGACCTACCATCCTCCTCTAACAACACAGTCATCTGTCCCATTTTGTTCCTTTGCCTGGACTTCCCTCTGCTCCTCAGCTGGCGGATCAATTCTTCAGGCATATTTTTCGTTTACATGGATTGCCGTTACACATTGTCTCTGACCGAGGGATACAATTTCTCTCCAAATTCTGGCAGGCGCTCTGTTCATGCCTCAAACTCAAGTTGGACTTTTCTTCTGCTTTTCACCCGCAGACCAATGGCCAGGTAGAGAGAGTAAACCAAATTCTGGGTGACTACCTCCGTCACTTTGTCTCCGCACGTCAGGACAATTGGGCCAATTTGTTGCCGTGGGCTGAGTTTTCTTATAATCATCGGGACTCTGAGGCTACCAAAAGATCATCTTTCTTCATTGTCTATGGCCGCCATCCTCGCCCTCCTCTTCCTCTACCTGCTTCTTCTGGGGTATCTGCTGTGGATGACCAGATCCAGGATTTCATGACTATTTGGCAGGAGGCTCGACGGTCCTTGGTACACACCTCGACTCTTGTGAAGTCTCACGCAGAGAAAAGAGAAGACCACCTCCAATCTTCTCTCCTGGTGATAAAGTTTGGCTGTCTTCCAAACAGGTTTGACTTAAGATCCCCACCTACAAACTTGGTCCTTGGTTCCTCGGTCCTTTTAGGATCTTACATCAAATTAATCCGGTCTTCTATAAGCTCTGCCTGCCTCCTTCCTTACGCATTCCAAATTCCTTCCATGTCTCTCTCTTCAAGCCACTGGTCCTCAACCGTACTCCCATGTCCGGCACTGCCAATGTTTTTAAGGTTAAGGAGATTCTTGCCACCAAGACCATCGGGGGGAAACAATACTTCTTGGTTGATTGGAAGGGTTTTTGCCCTGAGGAGAGGTCCTAAGAACCTGACGAGAACATTTTAGATCGGGAACTGGTGCTGTGGTTCCTGCAACCCAAAAAGAGGGGGAGAGCTATTGGGGGGTAATGTTATTTGTAGCGCTACGGCCAGACGTGCTGGCCGCGAGCGCACTCCTGTCTCGTCCTCCTGTGCTGGCTCTGCTGTGATTCGCATTGCGGGATGCGCCCGCATGTGAACGCCGGGCCGTCACTCACCTCCCCGCATCTCTGTCCCCTCCGTTGTCCCTGTTTTAAAGGGACAGCACACCATTGATTGGTGCTTGTCTGGTCCTGACCTTATTTAATCCCACACTTCCTTTTGACCCCTGCCGGATCTTTGTGCCCCACAGCCTTAGAGAAATACTTAGATTCTATACTTGTATTCTGCCTTACTGTGTGCCAGACCACCTTTCTACATTTATGGTGATAATATTCCCTGTTATATAAATATATTAATGCTAATATTGGTCTCAATAAACTGGATTTGGTCAGTAACAGTATGATGGTAATATGTTTAAATCAAACAACAAATTCTGACACTGCAGAGTGTGTCACTGTTCACACACGTATGCAATAACTGCACAGGGCAGCACCCATATCATGTTCACTGGGGGTGCTCAGCTATAATAACCAACAAGGCAAATGGCAGTATGGAAAGATAAAGCGGCACTCTCTACAACAATGAAACTGTTTGAGACAGTTGTTTCGTATGCCACTTAGTATCTCCTCTTGCCGATGCTCCACGTCATCCATTACACAGGTGTCTTAAAAAAGGCTGGTGTGGGTTTACCATAGCAACACATAAAGAAAATTAATAGGTACATATAACAAGTGCATGTATATATAACATACACTCATTACAATGAACTGTGGTCATTCCGATCATTGAGTCCGATTGGACCACATGATGGTAATATGTAGAGATGAGCGAACTTACAGTAAATTCGATTCGTCATGAACTTCTCGGCTCGGCAGTTGATGGCTTTTCCTGCGTAAATTAGTTCAGCCTTCATGTGCTCCAGTGGGCTGGAAAAGGTGGATACATTCCAAGGAAAGAGTCTCCTAGGACTGTATCCACCTTTTCCAGCCCACCGGAGCACCGGAAAGCTGAACTAATTTATGCAGAAAAAGGCATCAACTGCCGAGCCGAGAAGTTTGTGACGAATCAAATTTACTGTAAGTTCGCTCATGTCAAGTAATATGTATGGTGATAATATTCTTCCTTGTATACTGGTGTTATTGGTAATAATGGTCTCAGTAACTGTATGATGGTATTATATATAGTGATAATATTTCTCCTTGTATACTGGTATTATTAGTCATGGAAAATCATCTTAACTATGTCACACTGTGTATGGTGTTGTATGGTGTCATACATAATGTAAGCAAATGGAATTGCACTGCCACCCACAAATGGGCCCATGATGCTCTTAATCCACCCCTGGGGGTAATTCAATGCTTGTTCCTGCATGACTGGAGCCCTTGATAATCATATGGTTATGCCGAGGAGGAGCATGCACCAGCAATGCTGTGTTCCTGTTTCCAGATGTGATGTGACGCATTCCTGACAGCCGTCAGTCGGATAGAGGATCGCAGTGCCGCCAGTGTTGTTCTTACGGCTTTACAAAAAAAACAAAGCCACCTACTCTGCCTATGGGTGGCGCCTGCCCTGTTTGGATACCTTGAAATGCCCCTGCTTGAAACTATAGGCCTGGAAGTCTAACATCTGTTGTGGGCAGGGGTGTTGCTAGGTCTCCAGAAGACCGGGGACTAGAGCTCATAGTCCAGGCCATGCCCCTAACCACACCCTCAGTTAGGGCCTTAACCAGACCCTCATCCATGTCCAATTGCATCCAGCCTCCTAATCCAATATACTCACTACTACCAGCAGACAACTGTACAGTGTTGTTTCAGCAATCACACTCCTATTACCATTATACTGTAATTTATCAAATCCTGTATACTGAGAACAATATTACCAATAATTCTAGTATACAAGGAGGAATATTCTCCCCATACATATCACCATCATACTGTTACTGACCAAATCTTGTTTACTGAGATTTAGATTACCAATAATACCAGTACTAAAAACAAAAATTGCGAGCATCTTCAAACAATATGAAATTCCTGCACAGGTGCACATTGCTAGTTGTATTTTACCAGTAAAGTACAAATAATACCACCATGGAGCTGCTCTCCCTCCCTGCACTGGGTGAAGTTTGCTTTTTTATGTATGGACGTTCTGCAATAAAGTCGTACTCTGCAATTTATGGTGAGTGCAGATACATTCATTTCCTTTTGGATATTGTTTATTGTGGAGTAACTAAATTCTATTAGTATCTGGAACCCCATACAGAGAGTACGTCCCCTGAATTCCTCTATACTGTGTCTACGGCTATATTAGGAGTGTTGCAGTGCCCATCCCCCAACCTTTGTTTTCTCTGGATCCATTTAGAGGTAGATACCAGCTGTATATAGGATCTGTATTCCATATAAATAATAATAAACAGGATCATATGGAGGTAAATACCAGCTGTAAGCTTTACACAGATCTGTATACCATAGAAGTGAATATATACAGGACCATATAGAGGTAGATTCTGGTTGTACACTGGATCTGTATACCATGTAAGTGATTATCGTTACTTCCAGGGACTTCCGTGATTACCGTTACCTCCAGGTGATGTCTTTTCTGATCAGCGGGATCCTCTTTCCTTTTCTTCTCTGTCCAGAGTAGACTGCCATGACACCTTCTTCCAACCAAAACTCATTTCTTCAGCATCTGTAAGATAAACATGTTAGACTCCGCATTTTTCTGGTGCCCTACCCTCATTTGCACAATCTCCCCATCTATAGGTCCCCAAACTATAATAATTCCCTTCTTTGTGTCCTGCACAGTAAAAGGGCCGGTAGGTAGTTAGGTAAATAGGTCAGGTAAATAGATCAGGAAGCCAGATCTATAGGTAGGTGAATAGCCATGTAGGTAGGTTGCTAGCTAGGCAGCCATGTATGAAGGCCAGATATGTACATAGTTAGGTACCCAGGTATGTAGGTAGGTAGCAAGATATGTAGGTAGTTTGGAAACCAGAAGGTCCGAGAAGTCCACAGCACACAAAAAGTTCAGTGCAAAAATCAAGTATTTATTCCAGATCCAATGCAAAAAAACATGTTACATTTCAGCAGCCTCACGCTACCATTTTCAAGCATGTTCTAATGACATACAAACTGGTTTTAAATAGATCAAGTGATTAACAAGTGTCATAACATAATTGAGTACAGTAAAATTACATATCATAAAAGGTGTACATGTAAACATTATTCCAACATCAGAATAATCATCAGTGCAATTTGTCATGTGCAAACTATGCTTCATACATCATATCGAAGTGTCATAGTCATCAAACGGAAAATGGAAAAGGACCTCATTCATCCAGGCGCTGCCGGTTAGGTCATCAGGTGCACAAAATGATGCAATGTATACCTTGGAATATTGTATACATGAAAGTTTATTAAAAAATAATAAGCAACATACAGATTACGCGTTTCGAGGGTGACTCCCCTCTTCCTCAGATCAGGTGTGCTGTCATACAACAAACAGGAAAGTATTTATGTGAAAAAAGGGCGCCAAATCACCTAAGGGGGCGTGGCCAGGAAGTGGGATGTAACCAAAAAGCAAGTGTAAACAGGTAAAAAAAAAGGAATAAAAAAACTAAAATGTTGTTTTAATAGCATGAGACATATGTCTAACTAAAATATGGCAAAGAGATCCTGGGATCGTGACGTTTCAGGATCTCCGTATCTGTTGGCAGAGAAAGCAGGCCAGTGCGCACGCGCCGGTGTCTCTAAGGATGCGTTGCCAGGGCAGACGCTCGGCTTATACCAAGCCGAGCGAAAACAAGGCACCGGTACGCGTGCGCCAACCCCGTCTGTATCTGCCGGAGAGGCTGTATAAAGCGATGCGCTCATGTTTCCAAGGACGCGTCGCTAAGGTGAGCGCACCGGTGCGCGTGCGCCGTCCCCGTCTGTATCTGCCGGAGAGGCTGTACAACGCGATGCGCCCATCCCCGTCTGTATCTGCCGGAGAGGCTGTACAACGCGATGCGCCCATGTTTCCAAGGACGCGTCGCTAAGGTGAGCGCTCGGCTTTTGCTGCTCCGAGCGAGAGATATTATAAAGCATAACTGTGAGGCAGAAACATGGAAAAAAATGGAAAAAAAATGGAAAAAAGTACCATATTAGATCCAAGATAAACGATGTATGTGTGTGTCTATCTATAATTAACATATCTATGTAGAAAGCAATCTAGTAGAGAAAATTGAAAAGAATGTAAAGAGCAAGGGGAACGCATTGCAGCGTGATTCACAGGCTCTATAGGAGTATAGTAGCCAGCCTGATGAATGAGTGTCGGCATTAATGGGGTATATATAAAAAAACAGCGTGCAAAAATGCATAACATATAGAATGCATAACATAGTAAATTATGAAATATAAAAAATATACATATAAAATATATAAATAAAAGTAAATAAATAATAATAATAATAATAAAAATACATAAAGATGGCATATACATATAAAAAAGTTTTATATGCCATCTTTATGTATTTCGATTATTATTATTATCTATTTACTTTTATTTATATATTTTATATGTATATTTTTTATATTTCACAATTTACTATGTTATGCATTCTATATGTTATGCATTTTTGCACGCTGTTTTTTTATATATACCCCATTAATGCCGACACTCATTCATCAGGCTGGCTACTATACTCCTATAGAGCCTGTGAATCACGCTGCAATGCGTTCCCCTTGCTCTTTACATTCTTTTCAATTTTCTCTACTAGATTGCTTTCTACATAGATATGTTAATTATAGATACACACACATACATCGTTCATCTTGGATCTAATATGGTACTTTTTTCCATTTTTATTTCCATTTTTTTCCATGTTTCTGCCTCACAGTTATGCTTTATAATATCTCTCGCTCGGAGCAGCAAAAGCCGAGCGCTCACCTTAGCGACGCGTCCTTGGAAACATGGGCGCATGGCGCTGTACAGCCTCTCCTGCAGATATAGACGGGGATGGGCGCATCGCGTTGTACAGCCTCTCCGGCAGATACAGACGTGGATGGCGCACACGCACCGGTGCTCTCACCTTAGCGACGCGTCCTTGGAAACATGAGCGCATCGCGTTATACAGCCTCTCCAGCAGATACAGACGGGGTTGGCGCACGCGTACCGGTGCCTTGTTTTCGCTCGGCTTGGTATAAGCCGAGCGTCTGCCCTGGCAAAGCGTCCTTAGAGACACCGGCGCGTGCGCACTGGCCTGCTTTCTCTGCCAACAGATACGGAGATCCTGAAACGTCACGATCCCAGGATCTCTTTGCTATATTTTAGTTAGACATATGTCTCATGCTATTAAAACAACATTTTAGTTTTTTTATTCCTTTTTTTTTTTTTTTTTTTACCTGTTTACACTTGCTTTTTGGTTACATCCCACTTCCTGGCCACGCCCCCTTAGATGTTTTGGCGCCCTTTTTTCACATAAATACTTTCCTGTTTGTTATATGACAGCACACCTGATCTGAGGAAGAGGGGAGTCACCCTCGAAACGCGTAATCTGTATGTTGTTTATAATTTTTTAATAAACTTTCATGTATACAATATTCCAAGGTATACATTGCATCATTTTGTGCACCTGATGACCTAACCGGCAGCGCCTGGATGAATGAGGTCCTTTTCCGTTTGATGACTACGTCAGGACGTATGTGCCTGTGACCTCCGGCTTGCAGCCCTCCTTTGGACATCAGTGAGTACCCCTATATGGGGTGATATGCGTTACTTCTATTTACATCTGGTGAGCAGCGACCTATAAGTGCCGTGGGTTTCTCCCACATTTACACTTGCTGTTTGTGTTTAAGGGTAATACACGAGGCGCCGTTCCCCGGTCTTTTTTCTTTCTATTTATTGAAGTGTCATAGTGTCATTATTAAAAAAACTATACCCCTCTTCTTACACGTGCGCATAATAAAAAACACATTCATTGATGGAAGCTGCACTCACTGTCGCTGTATACAGTAAACATTCAATACACGTGTCACTTCATACTTGCATGATTAATCTTCAAAGTGCAGCCGCGCAGTGCTAATGCCGGAAGTGAGCACAGAGTTCCGTAATCCAATAGGCACACAGCATCTCAGTGACCATGGCAGCAGTATTACCTTCTTCTTGCACATGCGTGTGAACATATTCATGACAGTTTCTGTCATGAATATGTGCGCACTCATGCGCAAGAAGAACGTAATACTGCTGCAATGGTCACGGGGATGCTGTGTGCTTTTGGATTATGGAACTCTGCGCTCACTTCCGGCATTACCACTGTACGGCTGTGCATTGAAGATTAACCACGCCAATATGAATTAACACGTGTAATGAATGTTTACTGTATACAGCGCCGGTGAGTACAACACGCTCTTCCATCAATTAATGTGTTTTTAATTATGCCCACGTGTAATAACAATGGTTTTGTTTTTTAATACTGGCACTATGACACTTCAATATGATGCACTGATGATTATTCTGATGTTGGAATAATGTTTACATGTACACCTTTTATGATACGTAATTTAAATGTACTCAATTATATTATGACGCTTGTTAATCACTAGGTTTATTTAAGACCAGTTTGTAAGTCACTAGAACATGCTTGAAAATGGCATCGTGAGGCTGCTGAAAGATAGCATCTTTGTTTGCACTGTATCTGGAATAAATACTTGATTTTTGCACTGAACTTTTGTGTGTTCCAGACTTCTTGGACTTTCTGCATAAATTGGAGTCTCTCACCAAGACTCTTATTTTCTGCGAGCACCTCTATTTACTTTTTTCAATTTTTAGTAGTTGTGCTTTTCTTCTGGTGATTTTTAGTTAGGAAGCCAGGTATTTAGGTAAGTAGTAGGCATCCAGGTATAAAGTTAGGTAGCCAAGTAGTTAGTCAAGTAGGTAGCCAGTAGGTGTAGGCAGCAGAGTTCCTCCACAGTGGGTGTAGACAGCAGGGCCCCCCTCAGTAAGTGTACACAGCAGAGTCCCCTCACAGTAGGTGTTGTCAGCAGAGTTCCCTCATAGTAGGTGTAGGCAGCAGGATTCCCTCACAGTAAGTGTAGGCAGCAGGGTTCCCCTACAGTAGGCTTAAGCAGCAGGATCCCCCACAGTAGGTGTAGGCATCAGAGTTCCCACCACAGTAGATGTAGGCAGCAGGGTCCACCAACAGTAGGTTTAAACAGCAGGATCCCCCCACAGTAGCTGTAGGCAGCATGGTCCCCCTCCACAGTAGGTGGAGGCAGCAGAGTTTTTCCCCCTCCCTCCCTAGTAGGTGTAGGCAGCAGAGTCCCCCCCCCCTCCCCAGTAGGTGTGGGCAGCAGTTTCCCCACTCCCCTTCCCTGTAGGTTTAAGCAGCAGAGCTCCCCCTTTATCCCCCCAGTAGGTGTAGGCAGCAGAGTTCCCCCTCCCCTCAGTAGAAGTAGGCAGCAGAGTTCCCCCAGGTAGGTGTAGGCAGCAGTGTTTTTCCCCCTCCCCCAGTATGTGCAGGCAGCAGGGTCCCCCCACAGTAGGTGTAGGCATCAGGAAGCCAGATGTGTAGGTGGATGACTAGCCAAGTAGGTAGGTAGGTTGCTAGCTAGGTAGTTAGGCAGCCATGTATGAAGGCCAGATATCTAGGTAGGTAGCAAAATATGTAGTTAGTTAGACAGCCAGTTATTTAGGTAAGTAGTTAGGCATCCAGGTATAAAGTTAGTTAGCCAGGTAGTTAGTCAAGTAGATAGCCAGTGGGTGTAGGCAGCAGATTTCCCCCACAGTGGGTGTAGGCAGCAGAGTTTCCCCACAGGTATAGGCAGCAGAGTTCCCCCATTAGGTGTAGGCATCAGAGTTCCCCCACAGTAAGTTTAGGCAGTAGGGTCCCCCCCACAGCAGGTTTAGGCAGCAGGGTCCACCCTCAGTAGGTGTAAGCAGCAGGATCCCTCCACAGTAGGTGTAGGTCGCTGGGTCACCCCACAGTAGGTATAGGCAGCAGGGTCCCCCCACAGTAGGATTAGGCAGCAGGATCCCCCCACAGTAGGTGTAGGCAGCAGGGTCCCGCCACTGTAGGTGTAGGCAACAGGGTCCCCTCACAGTAGGTTTAGGCAGCAGGGTTTCCCCCTCCCTCCCCAGTAGGTGTAGTCAGCAGAGTATTTCCCCCTCCCCCAGTAGGTGTAGGCAGCAGGGTCCCCCTTCAGTAGGTGTAGGCAGCAGGATCCCCCCACAGTAGGTGTAGGCAGCTGGGTCCCCCCACAGTAGGTGCAGGCAGCAGGGTCCTGCCACAGTAGGTTTAGGCAGCAGGGTTTCCCCCTCCCCCAGTAGGTGTACTCAGCAGAGTTTTCCCCCCTCCCCCAGTAGGTGTAGGCAGCAGGGTCCCCCTTCAGTAGGTGTAGGCAGCAGGATCCCCCCACAATAGGTGTAGGCAGCAGGCCCCCCCCCACAGTAGGTGTGAGCAGCAGAGCTTACCCCCATGCCCCCAGTAAGTGTAGGCAGCAGAGCTTCCCCCTTTCCCCATTAGGTGTAGGCAGCAGAGTCTCCCCCCCCAGTAGGGATAGGCAGCAGAGTTTTCCCCTCCCCCAAGTAGGTGTAGACAGAAGAGTTTCTCTCCAGTAGGTATAGGCAGCAGAGTTTTTCCCCTTCCCCCAAGTAGGTGTAGGCAGCATACTTTCCCCCATCCCACCCAGTAGGTGTAGGCAGCAGAGTTTCTCCCCAGTAGGTGTAGGCAGCAGAGTTCCCCCAGTAGGTGTAGGCAGCAGAGTTTCCCCCTTCCCCCCAAGAAGGTGTAGGCAGCAGAGTTCCCCCCTCCCCCCAGTAGGTGTAGGCAGCAGAGCCTGCCCCCCCAGTAGGAGTAGGCAGCAGAGTCCCCCCTGCCCCAAGTAGGTGTAGGAAGCAGAGCTCCCCCCAGTAGGTGTAGGCAGCAAAGTCCCCCCAGTAAGTGTAGGCAGCAGAGTTCCCCCCAGTAGGTGTAGGCAGCAGTGTGTTTTTCCCCTCCACCCCAGTAGGTGTAGGCAGAAGAGTTCCCCCCTCCCCCCAGTAGGTGTAGGCAGCAGAGCTCCCCCAGTAGGTATAGGCAGTAAAATCCCCCCCCCCAGTAAGTGTAGGCAGCAGAGTTCCCCCCCCAGTAGCTGTGGGCAGCAGAGTTCCCCCCAGTAGGTGTAGGCAGCAAAGTCCCCCCAAGTAAGTGTAACCAGCAGAGTCCCCCCCCCCCGAGTAGGTGTAGGCAGAAGAGTTTTTCTTCTCCCTCCAAATAGGTGTAGGCAACAGTTTTCCCCCTCCTGCCCCAGTAGGTGTAGGCATCAGAGTTTTCCCCCAGTAGGTGTAGGCAGCAGAGCTTTTCCCCTCCCCCAGTAGGTGTAGGCAGCAGAGTCCCCCCAGCCCCAAGTAGGTGTAGGCAGCAGAGTTCCCCCCAGTAGGTGTAGGCAGCAAAGTCCCCCCAGTAAGTGTAGGCAGCAGGGTTCCCCTCAGTAGGTGTAGGCAGCAGTGTGTTTTTCCCCTCCACCCCAGTAGGCGTAGGCAGAAGAGTTCCCCCTCCCCCCAGTACATGTAGGCAGCAGAGTTCCCCCAGTAGGTGTAGGCAGTAAAATCCCCCCAGTAAGTGTAGGCAGCAGAGTTTCACCCCCCCAGTAGCTGTAGGCAGCAGAGTTTCCCCCCCCCTCAGTAGGTGTAGGCAGCAAAGTCCCCCCCAGTAAGTGTAAGCAGCAGAGTCCCCCCCCCCGAGTAGGTGTAGGCAGAATAATTTTTCCCCTCCCCCAAATAGGTGTAGGCAACAGTTTTCCCCCTCCCGCCCCAGTAGTTGTAGGCATCAGAGTTCCGTCCCCAGTAGGTGTAGGCAGCAGAGCTTTTCCTCTCTCCATGTAGGTGTAGGCAGCAGAGTCCCCCCAGTAGGTGTAGGCAGCAGAGTCCCCCCCCCACAGTAGGTGTAGGCAGCAGAGTTCCCCTCTCCCTCCAGTAGGTATAGGCAGCAGTGCCCCCCAGTAGGTGTAGGCAACAGAGTTCCCCCTCCCCAGTAGTTGTAGGCAACAGAGTTCCCCCCCCCACAGTATGTGTAGGCAGCAGAGTTCCCCCTGCCCCCAGTAGGTGTAAGCAGAAGAGTTTCTCCCCCCTTCCCCCCCAGTAGGTGTAGGCAGCAGAGTCCCCCCCCCTTCTCCCCAGGTTGTGAAAAAAAATGCTCACCTGATGTACCACACATACAGCAGAAGGCAGCGCTCTCTGCCTGGGGATCTGGGACAAGTGTCCTGAATCCTCCGTAGTGGTGGCGGGCCCTTTACCCAATGGGCCCTCGGACCATGTCTGATTGGACTGGACGGTCAGTCCGCCCCTATGTGCGGCATCTCTGGTTTCTTAAAGCAAGGGTAGCATAAATTTTTAACTAATGCCACCGCTGCTTTAAGACAGCAGCCTGATACTCGGGCTATTGGAACCACACCCGGGGCTATAGCCCTGTTAGCCCTCCCCTAATGACCCCTCTGGTTGTGGGTATTATTTTTTAGGGTATTCTGGGAGATGTAATTCTTTTTTTTATCTAATATAAATAGCACAGCACCAACATGGGTTTATGTGGAAATGGTCCTGTCGAAATAATCTGATCAGCTTCTATCAGGAGGTCAGTTAAAGATTGAACCAGGGTAAAGCTGTGGATGTTGTATATCTTGACTGTGTCACACAAAAGGATAGTACATAAAATGAAGATGGAGGGACTAGGGGAGGATATATGTATATTGATTTGCAACTGGCTCAGTGATAGGAAGCAGAGGGTGGGCATCAATGGAACTTACTCTTATTTGGGTGATAGTAACAAGTGGGGTACCACATATTTTTTATATTTTTATTAATTACCTTGTAGCGGGATTACAGAGTAGAATTTTAATATTTGTAGATTACACTAAACTGAGTATGGTTATCACCACAGAGGAGGGATTTGGGAAAGTTGGAAGCTTGGGCACAGACATGGCAAATAAAGTTTAATGTGGATAAATGTAAGGTTATGCACTAGGGCCGTTACATCAAAATGTACAATTATTACATTTCCTATTAGAAATTCTGTCTAGTTCATGATCAATAATACAGTTAAAGTCTCCACTAAGATAAATCTCCCATGCTGACCTAAAAAAGATTACAGTTTGATTATAAATAATTCTGAGCTTTGCTGGAAAAATCGGGAAAATGTAATACCTGCCAGAAACAGCCTTTTTTTTTCAACCTGCTTTCCTCTGTTTTTGAGTCTCATAAGAGAAATATGGGAACAAAATCTTTCCATTGTTATAATGAAATTCCTTAATTTCTCACACTGCCCATAAAATAGCATCTCTATCAATTGCGCAGAGAATTTTAGCCAGTAGTGTTCTTGGTTGGGCCCCTCGAGGTGGTTTCTTACCTGGCACACAGTGCACTCTTTCAATTGCAGACAAGAAAACAAGGTTGGTCATCTCCCCTAGAATTTTTTCAAAGAGGAGTAGGTCTATATGATATTTGGAGGAAATTCTATGGTGATCGTAAAGTTTATTCCTGTTTTAGTCCTTCGTAATCGTATAATATGACCTCAAAAATTGATTTGGCTTTCGTCAATAAAACCGCATTGGAGAAGGTTACATTGATTAAATATGAAGGTAAATCGATACCAGATCACACCCCAATGATCCTGGAGATTATAGTAGGAGGAAGGAAAAACTTTAATAAATTGTTTAAAGTTAACCCCCACTCGTTTACGGTTATTGGTGATTTTGACAAAATTAGTGCTGAAATAGAATTTTGGGTAGATAATAGTCTGCTAGTCTCACTATTGTCTGGGATGCAATGAAAGCATTTATAAGATGGATGTTTTTTAAGCAAATTAATTATCTAAAAAAAATGCTGGAACTGGTGAGAGAGATATAAACTTTGACAAGGACTCTTGAAGTTGATTCAACTCTGGAAAATCTTAAACAACTGGAAGGCAAAAAGAAAGAATTAGGAACTTTTTTTTGGAAAAGAAGGCACAAAACAAAGAGATATTGTGAGGGTGGCAGGCCAAATAAATTTTTGCGAATGTGATTGCAAACCAAAATCAACACTCCTTTATAAAATATATATATTAAAAAATGGCAGGAGAGATATAATGAGGAAAGAGGAGGAAATTAAGAAGGAATGTTGTTCTTTTTTTTCCAAATAGTACTCCTTAGATTTAGAAAATAATGAAATGGAGATGGAGGAGTTTCTATCTTAACTATCTGTTTCCATTTTGGCCAATGAATATAGGGAAGAAATGGAGAGGCCAATCTCTATAGACGAAATTAAACATGCTCTTAGATCTTTTACTGGGAATTCATTGCCAGGTTCAGACAGATTTCTGCATAGGAGACCCCGCTGGGACCCTGCAATCTCGGTGCAGCCCCAGCATTCTGTGCCGGGTGCTGCCTCCAAGACAGAGATGTGATGTCACGCCACGCCCCCTAATGACATCAAGCTATGCCCCCTTCATTAATATGTATGGGAGGGGGCATGACGGCGTGACATCACCGGGGGCGTGGTCTTCTCGGAGGCAGTGCCCGACACAGAATGCCAGGGGCTGCACTGAGATCGCGGGGATCCCAGCGGCGGGACCCCTGCGATCATACATCTTATCCCCTATCCTTTGGATAAGGGATAAGATGTATAAAGCTGGAGTACCCCAGTCCAAGGGAAGCCCTGGGTATTTTTCTGGAAAAATATTATATTACAAGTTATATGGATGTAATGTTGATCCAAGGAAGTATTGAACTTGAGTAGCTCTTTTTTTCAACCTTAGAAATTATGTAACTATATACAGGATGAGCAAGCATTTAATTGCTTATATTATTCAATGCATTGAATTGAATAGATTTTTCAGATGGCAGGCACAGAGGCCTAGTATAGGCCTTGGGCTACCACAGCAATGGAGAGTAAGGTGCATGCTGTCGCACACATTTCCTGTCCGTAACTTACAATTGCAGCGAGTCTTATGAGTGAGACCCAGGGAAAATGTCAAAGTTGTTATAAATTACAGCTCTTTAAATCATACATAAGAGAGCAGGGGCATAACTAAAATTCCATGTGCCCCAAGGCAAACTTTAGACTTGCCTTCCATTGTCCTTGAATGATGCCACCATACTGCTACTAATTAACTTGTCAAGGACCTAGGGCATACAGGTTTGCCCTTTCGTCCTGATACTTAAGGACCAAGGGTGCACCTGAACGCCCTTGGTATTTCCGATCACTGCCGCTTGGTATTTCCGATCACTACTCGCTGATATCTATCAGCAGCCATCCCAGCACATCGCCTACGGGGGTCCTGAGACCCCTACTATAACGGCGATCACCGTAATTCGCCGGTCAATTCTGACCAGCAAATCATGTTTTTCCGGACTAATCGGGTCTCTGGTGACCCGATTGCCTGGAAAATAAAGGTGATCGGTTCTGTCAGAGACCGCACCAATCATGCTGAAGGATAGGAGTGAGGTGGCAGGGGTGCCACCTCCTCCTATCCCGTCATTGGTCAGTCAGGACTGGCCGACCAATAGCAGATGGGGGGCTGGGGGGACTAAAGTTCAGTTCCCTCGCCTGCTGCCCGCCCTTCCAAGCCTGGGCAGATTGGGGGAGTGATCATTGATGGCAGCAGTGGTAGCAATCGGCAGTGGGGACAATCATTGGTGGCAGCGGTGGCGGCGATTGGCGGTGGGAAAAGTCAGCGGCGGGACGGGTCCGGCAGCAGCGGGGATCGAGTAAGCGGTGGCAGCAATCAGGTGAGCCACAGTTTGGAGATCACTATACCAGTGATCTCCAAACTGTGGCCCTCCAGATCTTGCAAAAGTACAACTCCCAGCATAGCCAGACAGCTTGGAGATCACTGTGCACACTGGTTGAGAAACACTGAGTTAGGGTCTGTTACCTAAGGCAGTGTTTCCCAAACCGCGTCCTCCAGCTTTTGCAAAACTACAGCTCCCAGCATATACGGTATGTGAGTGCATGCTAAGAGTTGTAGTTTTTCAAGATCTGGAGGGCCACAGTTTGGAGATCACTGTGCAGTTGGTCTCTAAACTGTGGCCCTCTAAATCTTGCATAACTACAACTCCCAGCATGCACGGACAGCCAAAGGGCATGGGAGTTGTAGTTGTGTAGCTGTCAGTGCATGCTGGTATTTGTAGTTTTGCAACAGCTGGAGGCACACTGGTTGAGGAACACCGAGTTAGGGTCTGTTACCTAAGTCAGTGTTTCTCAACCTGTTTCTTCCATCTGTTGCAAAACTACAGCTCCCAGCATGCACGGTCTGTCAGTGCATGCTAAGAGTTGTAGTTTTGCAACAGCTGGAGGTTACCCCCCCCCCCCCCCCCCATCCCCATGTGAATGTACAGGGTACATTCACACGGGCGGGGTTTAAAGTGAATTTCCCATTGCAAGTTTGAGCTGCGACAAATTTTCCGCTGCAGCTCTAATTCCTAGCAGGAAACTCGCTGTGAACCCCGTCCATGTGACTGTACCCTAAAAACACTACACTACACTACAAAACACACGTACCCTTACACTGTTACCCCTCCTCCCAACCTCATAAAAAGTTAAAAACGTCTCATACGGTACTGTTTCGTAAACCGAGACTCCAGCTGTTGCAAAACAACAACTCCCAGCATTACCGGACAGGCATGCTGGGAGTTTTGCAACAGCTGGAGGCACCCTGTTTGGAAAACACTGCCATAGGGTATTTTTGGTGGAGGAGACAAGCGCCATGCTTGCATCCGAGTCCCTCCCTATGCAAATTCCTAATTAAGGCCTCAAATGCGCATGGTGCTCTCATTCTCCCTGTCGTATTTCAAGGCAACAGTTTAGTGCCAAATATGGGGTATTTCCGTACTGGGAGAAATTCTGTTACAAATTTTGAGGGTCTTTTTCTCCTTTTACCCCTTATGAAAAGGAATCGTTGGGGGCTACACCAGCATGTTAGTATATATTTTTTTCTTTTGTACACTTACTTGCTCATGTTGCTCCATACTTTTTTATTTTCATAAGAGTTAGGAGGAGAAAAAGACCCCCCAAATTTCACGAAAATACCCCATATGTGGACACAAAGCAGGCGGGCGCAAAACACGGCTCAGGAGTGAGGGCACACCATGTAAATTTGAGGTCTAAATTGGTAATTTGTATTGGAAAAAAATTGAATTACAGTGGTTATGACTAGAGATGAGCGAACTTTTCAAAAATTCAATACGGCCGATTCGCCGAATTTTCCGGAAAAGTTTGTTTTCATCACTTTTAGAATCACTGCCGCACAGCAGCACAATGACAGAGCCTGGTGGTGGCATCAGTGTCAGGAGACCATATAGTGACTGAATGACAGCGTGGCAGTGTTGGCAGCATGAGGACACCATATAGTGGCTGAATGACACAGCTTGGATGAGGCTGAAGCATGAGGACACCATATAGTGGCTCAATGACACAGAATGGAGGTGTTGGCAGCATGAGGACACCATATAGTGGCTGAATGGCACAGTGTGGAGGTGTTGGCAGCATGAGGACACCATATAGTGGCTGAATGACACAGCTTGGATGAGACTGAAGCATGAGGACACCATATAGTGGCTGAATGACACAGAATGAAGGTGTTGGCAGCATGAGGACACCATATAGTGGCTGAATGACACAGCTTGGATGAAGCTGAAGCATGAGGACACCATATAGTGGCTGAATGGCACAGTGTGGAGGTGTTGGCAGCATGAGGACACCATATAGTGGCTGAATGACACAGCTTGGATGAGGCTGAAGCATGAGGACACCATATAGTGGCTGAATGACACAGAATGGAGGTGTTGGCAGCATGAGGACACCATATAGTGGCTGAATGGCACAGTGTGGAGGTGTTGGCAGCATGAGGACACCATATAGTGGCTGAATGACACAGCTTTGATGAAGCTGAAGCATGAGGACACCTTATAGTGGCTGAATGACACAGCATGGAGGTGTTGTCAGCATAAAGAGACCAAATAGTGGCTTAATGACACAGCATGGACATGTTGGCAGCATGAGGACACCATATAGTGGCTGAATGACACAGCTTGGATGAGGGTGAAGCATGAGGACACCATATAGTGGCTGAATGACACAGAATAGAGGTGTTTAGGGGCGTGGCTTGGCTGCAGAGAGAGATGGACGCTTGATCTTTGAGCTCCAGCACACAGCGACTTACTCAGCTCTTTACACCGAGTTATAGCTGTCTAATCTCCTTACAACCCCTTCTGACATCTGTCTGAACAGCACAGCTCACTATGTCGACACGCCTGAGGAACAGAAACCTCGGGAAGCCGGAAAAACTCAACGACTTCTATACAGCTCCGGGAAGTCACAGCTCCCAAGATGGCGCCGGCCGTCTTCTCGGGGACCGCGCAGCAACAATGGCGAAGCCTCACATCCCACCCCGGGTCTGTCCACGGGATCGCAACGTTGCAGCATTTCACTGCCTCCGTCACCCGCTTCTACTGGGGACACCCTGGGACTTACCACGGCATTGGAGCAGCTCATCCACCGGCTTCCAGAGGCCGCGTCCTCAAGGTGTGCACCGCTGCAGTCCTCTTCCCTGCCTCCTTCCCCGGCCTCTGCCATCGCATTGAGCATATAGAGCAGAAAATGGCGGAATTTGCTCAGTCCCATAATGATCTCATAGACGTTCACTATGACCTGGAGTCGGAGGTTCAGGACATGAGGAGTAAAATCGCTGACCTAGAGGATAGGTCAAGACGCAATAATATTAAATTCAGGGGCATACCAGAAGATGTGGTAGCTAAAGATCTGACCTCTCACCTCTACGGACTTATGTCTGCTCTGCTGCAAGATACCTCACAAAAGGATCTTCTCCTGGATAGGGCCCATAGGGTGCCTCGACCACAACATCTGGCGGAGGATGTCCCCCGGGACGTAATAGTCAGAGTGCACTTCTACCACATAAAAGAGGCGCTGATGGCCAAATCGAGACAGAGGGATGCAATCCCGGAAGAATACCGCATGGTCTTCCTGTATACCGACCTGTCGGCTGTCACTCTGCAAACCCGCAGGAAACTGGCCCCCATTACGGCGGCCCTCCGGGATCATCAGATTTTGTGCAAGTGGGGCTTCCCAACTCGTCTCCTCATCCATAAAAACGACCGTCTACATGTCATCAGGTCCCCTCAGGATGGAGCCCGTCTGCTTTCTACGTGTGGAGTTGATGTGCACCTACCCCCCAGTGAACGTTCCTCCTCACCTTCTCGCTTGCAGTCGGATTGGAAGGTGGTTTCTCATAGCAGAAAGGGACATACTTGAACTAGTGCGCATTCTGATGTGCTTGCTCTCCTCTACATTCTACAAGTGACTCTTCTCCCCCATTCTGCTGTGATGAATAATACTCACCACATTCTGGACCTTTCTGGTTCCCTGGACCTTTGGGAATCCTTTGTCCCTGGTTTTTCTTTGTTCTCCCTCGTTTTGTCTCCCCCCCCCTTCCCTCACTAATTTTATTTTCTAGGTGCTGTGCGACGAGAGGCAAGAATTCGACGCCCAATTTTGAGCTCCTGTTGGTTACTGCTTCATCAGAGACTCTCTTCTATAGCATACCGAACTGTAAATATGGTACTTAAGTTTGCTTCCCTAAATGTGAATGGTCTAAATCCCCCCGTAAGAGATCTTATCTATCGGCAGAGGCTAAATCCCTAGCTTGCGATGTTCTTGCTGTACAGGAGACACACCTCTTAGCGACTGACGCACATAGAGTGAAACACCCTATGTTCCTCCACGTTTTTCACTCTCACTTTGGGACAAAATCTAGGGGGGTTCTGCTTGCTATCTGTACTTCAGTGGCTTTACAGCTTACTCAGGTTGTTTCAGACAGAATGGGACGGTACGTTTTGATAGTGTGCAATATAAACAACGTAACTTACACTATTATGTCCATTTATGCCCCTACTAGGAAACAAATGGCGTTTACTAGGAAAATTTTCTGTATTTTACACAAACATCAACAGGGAAGTGTTTTAATATTGGGAGATTTCAAAGCCGTAGCAGACCAATCAGTAGATCTCTCTAACCCGGATAGACTCTGACCCATCTCACTGCATTCCCTTTTCCTCCAGGAAAACATGTTTGACATATGGTGCATTTGGCCACAATTGGCCATCTTAAATAGTCGGACCATAGACCAATCACACTTGATATACACGAACAGGTAGCGCCTTCCAATACGTATCTGTGGAGGACCAACTCATTTTTACTCAAACACCCTACATATAGAGTCGAATTGCTGGCAGACCTGTCTTATTTCTCTATTAACTCATCCCCGGACATATCCCACTCGACATTGTGGAACGCCCATAAGGCTGTTATCAGGGGCTCATTTATTAAGTGGGGGCACATAGTTAAGAAACAACACATGGGCCAACTAACATCCCTACTTGCCGAACAAGGTACCTTAATGTCTGCTAACATGACGCACCCTTCCCCCCAATTACACGAACAGATACGTGTGGTACGCAACAAAATCCAACAGCTTTTTTATGATGATTACACAAGAATATCCCAGAAATTATGAGCACATTATTATGCATTCAATAACAAAATGGGGAAGTTGCTAGGTGACCCTCCCCATAAAATCCTCCACCCGAAACACATTGCTGACAGCTTCATGTCCTTTTACTCAGAATTATAGAATCTAGCCACTGACCCACTAACCCACCAACATACTCAGTCGGACAGAGACGCCTTCTTGTCACATATTTCACTGCCAGCCCTCTCTCCCTCCCAATTAGAGAACCTGAATGCTCCCCTCTCCATGGCCGAACTTAGTACAGTCATAAAATCCCTCCCTATAGGGAAATCCCCGGGCCCAGACGGCCTTACGGCTGGTTATTATAAAGAGGTCTCTGAGATTCTTTCTCCCCACCTTCTGACCTTTCTTATAGATGTAATGGCCACTGGTGCTACCCCTAGAGAGAACCAGGAAGCAATAATAGTGGCCCTACCTAAAGCAGGGAAGACGCCTGATAGACCCTGTAACTTTAGGCCCATTTCCCTATTGAATATAGATTTAAAAAGATATGCTAAATTACTGTTCAATAGATTAGCCCCCTTGCTCCCGCATTTGATCTCGGCCGACCAAGTGGGATTTGTACAGGGTAGGCAATCACACGAGAACACCAGGAGAGTTTTGAATCTTCTTCACCATGTTGAGTCTGAGGGTATCCCCTCTGTTTTTCTGGCCCTGGACGCCGAGAAGGCATTTGATCGCGTTCATTGGGGATATGCCTTCTCGGTGGTCCAGGGCATGGGTTTTACTGGTCCCATCTTACTTGCGATTAAAGCTTTATATTCTGCCCCCCATGCAAGGGTGTTTGTGAACGGTGCTTTGTCTACTGACTTCGGTATCACGAATGGAACTCGCCAGGGGTGCCCACTGTCCCCCCTTATATTCATTCTCTGTATGGAGCCGTTGGCTCTCATGCTGAAGAATTCGTCTGCTATTACTGGGATTGAGATTGGCTCCCGCTCACACCTACTATCATTATACGCGGATGATATTATATTAACTCTCGCAAATCCAGTTGGGTCCTTGGCGGGTTCAATCTCTGTTATTGACAATTTCAGTACCGTTTCATATTATAAACTCAATATGTCCAAATTGCAGGTATTACCTATGAATCTGTATTTAGAAACAGCATCTCGGCTACAATCTGCCTACCCATTTGACTGGAGGAATGATTATATCTCTTACTTGGGACTAAAACTTACACCTAGTTTTGCTAACCTTTATGCTTGTAATTATGTCCCGTTTCTTCAGTCGTGTAAGTTGGATATGGATAAAATGCGTAGAGTGAATGTCACGATTCGGCTGGCTGGTGGTGGATCCTCTGTGCCAGAGAGGGATTGGCGTGGACCGTGTCGGTGGACTGGTTCTAAGTTGCTACTGGTATTCACCAGAGCCCGCCGCAAAGCGGGATGGTCTTGCAGCGGCGGTAGCAACCAGGTCGTATCCACCGGCAACGGGTCAACCTCTCTGACTGCTGAGATAAGCGCGGTACAAGGGAGTAGACAAGAGCAAGGTCGGACGTAGCAGAAGGTCAGGGCAGGCAGCAAGGATCGTAGTCAGGGGCAACGGCAGGAGGTCTGGAACACAGGCTAGGAACACACAAGGAAACGCTTTCACTGGCACAATGGCAACAAGATCCGGCGAGGGAGTGCAGGAGAAGTGAGGTATAAGTAGGGAGTGCACAGGTGAAGGTACTGATTAGGCCTGCTGCGCCAATCAGTGGCGCAGTGGCCCTTTAAATTGCAGAGACCCAGCGCGCGCGTGCCCTAAGGAGCGGGGCCGCGCACGCCGGGACAGCACAGACGGGGAACGGGTCAGGTACGGGAATCGAGATGCACATTGCGAGCGGGCGCGTCCCGCATCGCGAATCGCATCCCGGCTGGGAGCAATATCGCAGCGCACCCGGTCGGCAGGTCTGACCGGGGCGCTGTGAATGAGAGAACGCTGCGAGCGCTCCGGGGAGGAGCGGGGACGCGGAGCGCTCAGCGTAACAGCACCCCCCCCTTGGGTCTCCCCCTCTTCTTGCAACCTGAGAACCTGAGGATAAGACTTTTGTCCAGGATGTTGTCCTCAGGTTCCCAAGATCTCTCCTCTGGGCCGCAATTCTCCCAGTCAACCAAAAAGAATCTTATATCTCTAACCGTCTTGGATGCTAGAATCTCCTTCACCGAAAAGACGTCAGATGACCCGGAAACTGGAGTGGGAGAAACAACTTTGGGAGAGAAGCTGTTAAGGATGAGTGGTTTAAGGAGAGAGACATGGAAGGCATTGGGAATACGGAGAGAAGGAGGAAGAAGGAGTTTGTAAGAGACAGGGTTGATCTGGCACTTGACTTTGAAAGGACCAAGATAACGTGGTCCCAGTTTATAACTGGGGACACGAAAGCGGACATACTTAGCGGAGAGCCATACCTTGTCTCCGGGAGCAAAAATGGGGGGAATTCTTCTTTTCTTATCAGCAAATTTTTTCATTCGGGATGAAGCCTGTAAAAGAGAATTTTGGGTTTCTTTCCATATGGTGGAGAGATCACGAGTCACTTCATCAACAGCGGGCAAACCAGAGGGCATGGGAGTGGGGAGGGGGGGAAGAGGGTGACGGCCGTACACCACGAAGAATGGGGATTTAGCAGAGGATTCGGAGACTCTGAAATTGTACGAGAATTCGGCCCATGGTAGAAGATCAGCCCAGTCATCCTGGCGGGAGGAAACAAAATGTTGCAAATAGTCACCCAGGACCTGATTAATTCTTTCTACTTGCCCATTGGATTGGGGATGATAAGAAGAAGAGAAGTTTAATTTGATCTTGAGCTGATTACAGAGGGCCCTCCAGAATTTAGACACAAATTGAACGCCTCTATCCGAGACGATATGCGTGGGCAACCCGTGAAGGCGAAAAATGTGTATAAAAAATTGCTTCGCCAACTGAGGCGCCGAAGGAAGGCCTGGAAGAGGGATAAAATGTGCCATCTTGCAGAATCGATCAACGACCACCCAAACAACTGTGTTGCCATGGGATAAAGGTAAGTCAGTAATAAAGTCCATACCAATCTGTGACCAAGGTTGTTCAGGAATAGGCAGAGGATGAAGGAGACCAGCAGGCTTCTGGCGATGGGTCTTATCCCGGGCACAGACAGTACAAGCCCGCACGAAATCAACAACATCAGTCTCCAGAGTAGGCCACCAATAAAATCGAGAGATGAGTTGGATGGATTTTTTGATGCCAGCATGGCCTGCGAGGTGGGAGGAGTGTCCCCACTTGAGAATCCTGAGGCGCTGGCGTGGAGAAACGAAGGTCTTCCCTGGAGGAGTTTGTCTGATGGAAGCTGGAGAAGTGGAGATCAGACAGTCCGGAGGAATGATGTGTTGCGGGGAGGCTTCCACTTCAGAGGCATCTGAAGAACGAGAGAGGGCATCGGCCCTAATGTTCTTGTCAGCAGGGCGAAAATGAATTTCAAAGTTAAAACGGGCAAAGAACAACGACCACCTAGCCTGGCGAGGGTTCAGCCGTTGGGCAGACTGGAGATAAGAGAGATTCTTGTGGTCAGTGTATATAATAACTGGATATTTGGATCCCTCCAGCAGGTGCCTCCATTTCTCAAGCAACAGTTTTATGGTCAGTAGTTCTCGATCACCAATGGAGTAGTTTTTCTCCGCCGGAGAGAAGGTCCTAGAAAAAAAAACACAAGTAACAGCATGCCCGGAAGAATTTTTTTGTAGAAGAACTGCTCCAGCTCCCACCGAGGAGGCGTCTACCTACAATAAGAAGGGTTTAGATGGGTCAGGTCTGGAGAGTACGGGAGCAGAAGAAAAGGCAGTGTTGAGATGTTTAAATGCGTCTTCCGCTTGAGGAGACCAGGACTTAGGATTGGCGTTTTTCTTGGTTAGAGCCACGATAGGAGCCACAATAGTAGAAAAGTGTGGAATAAATTGTCTTTAATAATTGGTGAACCCCAAAAAACGTTGGATAGCACGGAGTCCGGAGGGGCGTGGCCAATCCAATACGGCAGATAGTTTATCTGGGTCCATTTGTAGTCCCTGGCCAGAGACTAAGTATCCTAGGAAAGGAAGAGACTGACATTCAAAGAGACATTTTTCCATTTTGGCATATAATTGATTGTCCCGAAGTCTCTGTAGAACCATGCGGACAAGCTGGCGGTGTTCTTCTAGGTTAGCAGAAAAAATCAGAATATCGTTTAGGTAAACCACAACACAGGTATATAGAAGATCACAAAACATTTCATTTACAAAGTCTTGGAAGACGGCAGGGGCGTTGCAAAGGCCAAAGGGCATAACCAGATATTCAAAGTGTCCATCTCTGGTGTTAAATGCAGTCTTCCATTCGTCCCCCTCCCTGATGCGGATGAGATTATAAGCACCTCTTAAGTCCAGCTTGGTAAAGATGTGGGCGCCTCGTAGGCGGTCAAAGAGTTCCGAGATAAGAGGTAGGGGGTAGCGTTTTTTTACAGTGATTTTTATTAAGTCCGCGGTAATCAATGCAAGGGCGTAGGGAGCCGTCTTTTTTGGAAACAAAAAAAAATCCAGCTCCGGCAGGGGAGGAGGACTTGCGGATAAACCCCTTTTTTAAGTTCTCTTGGATGTACTCCGACATGGCTTGAGTTTCCGGAGCAGAGAGGGGATAGACTCTGCCCCGGGGTGGAGTAGTACCCGGGAGGAGGTCAATAGGACAGTCATAAGGCCTGTGAGGAGGCAAAGTCTCTGCTTGTTTTTGGCAAAAAACATCAGCATAATCCAGATAGGCCTTGGGAAGACCAGATACCGGGGGAACCACCGGGTCGTGACTGAGAGTACAGGGAGCCGGTTTAAGACAGTACTTGTGGCAAGAAGTACCCCAGTTCTTGATTTCCCCTGTGGTCCAATCAAGGGTTGGGGAATGGCGTTGAAGCCACGGTAATCCAAGAAGAATTTCTGAAGTGCAGTTAGAGAGGACCAAAAATAAAAAATTTTCGTGATGGGGTCCGATGCACATTAAGAGAGGTTCCGTGCGGTAATGCACGGTACAGTCCAATCTTTCATTATTAACAGAGTTGATGTAGAGGGGTCTGGCGAGACTGGTCACCGGGATGTTGAACCTGTTGATGAGAGAGGCCAAAATAAAATTTCCTGCAGATCCGGAATCCAAGAAGGCCATAGCTGAGAAGGAGAAGGTAGAAGAAGAAATCCGCACAGGCACAGTAAGACGTGGAGAAGCAGAGTTCACATCAAGAGCTGTCTCACCTTTGTGCGGAGTCAGCGTGCGTCTTTCCTGGCGAGGAGGATGGATAGGACAATCCTTCAAGAAATGTTTGGTACCGGCACAGTACAGGCAAAGGTTCTCCATGCGGCGTCGTGTCCTCTCTTGAGGTGTCAAGCGAGACCGGTCAACTTGCATAGCCTCCACGGCGGAAGGCACAGGAACAGATTGCAGTGGACCAGAGGAGAGAGGAGCTGGGAAGAGAAACCGCCTTGTGCGAACAAAGTCCATATCCTGGCGGAGCTCCTGACGCCTTTTGGAAAAACGCATGTCAATGCGGGTGGCAAGATGAATAAGTTCATGCAGGTTAGCAGGAATTTCTCGTGCGGTCATCACATCTTTAATGTTACTGGATAGGCCTTTTTTAAAGCTCGCGCAGAGGGCCTCGTTATTCCAGGACAATTCGGAGGCGAGAGTACGGAATTGGAAGGCGTACTCGCCAACAGAAGAATTACCCTGGACCAGGTTCAGCAGGGCAGTCTCGGCAGAAGAGGCTCGGGCAGGTTCCTCAAAGACACTTCAAATCTCCGTGAAGAAGGAGTGTACAGAGGCAGTGACAGGATCATTGCGGTCCCAGAGCGGTGTGGCCCATGACAGGGCTTTCCCAGACAGAAGACTGACTACGAAAGCCACCTTAGACCTTTCAGTTGGAAACTGGTCCGACATCATCTCCAAATTCAGGGAACATTGCGACAGAAAACCACGGCAAAACTTAGAGTCCCCATCAAATTTATCCGGCAAAGATAATCAGAGGCTGGATGCGGCCACTCGCTGTGGAGGAGGTGCAGGAGCTGGCGGAGGAGATGATTGCTGAAGCTGGGGTAGTAGCTGCTGTAGCATCACGGTCAGTTGAGACTGCTGGTGGCCTTGTTGCGCTATCTGTTGCGACTGCTGGGCAACCACCGTGGTGAGGTCGGCGACAACTGGCAGCGGGACCTCAGCGGGATCCATAGCCGGATCTACTGTCACGATTCGGCTGGCTGGTGGTGGATCCTCTGTGCCAGAGAGGGATTGGCGTGGACCGTGTCGGTGGACCGGTTCTAAGTTGCTACTGGTATTCACCAGAGCCCGCCGCAAAGCGGGATGGTCTTGCAGCGGCGGTAGCAACCAGGTCGTATCCACCGGCAACGGCTCAACCTCTCTGACTGCTGAGATAAGGGCGGTACAAGAGAGTATACAAGAGCAAGGTCGGACTTAGCAGAAGGTCAGGGCAGGCAGCAAGGATCGTAGTCAGGGGCAACGGCAGGAGGTCTGGAACACGGGCTAGGAACACACAAGGAAACACTTTCACTGGCACAATGGCAACAAGATCCGGCGAGGGAGTGAAGGGGAAGTGAGGTATAAGTAGGGAGTGCACAGGTGAAGGTACTGATTAGGCCTGCTGCGCCAATCAGTGGCGCAGTGGCCCTTTAAATCGCAGAGACCCAGCGCGCGCGCGCCCTAAGGTGCGGGGCCGCGCGCGCCGGGACAGCACAGGCGGGGAACGGGTCAGGTACGGGAACCGAGATGCGCATCGCGAGCGAGCGCGTCCCGCATCGCGAATCGCATCCCGGCTGGGAGCAATATCGCAGCGCACCCGGTCGGCAGGTCTGACCGGGGCGCTGTGAATGAGAGAACGCTGCGAGCGCTCCGGGGAGGAGCGGGGACCCGGAGCGCTCGGCGTAACAGTGGAGATATCATGGCTGGGAAGAATAGCCTCGTTTAAGATGTTGCTGTTACCCAGGCTGCTTTATCTCTTTAGAAACCTTCCTATTTCCGTTCCCAAGCACTTCTTTGCCAAGATACAGTCACTTCTCTCCTCATATGTATGGAACCATAAAAGGCCTGGAATTGCACTACATCTCATGACGCAGCACAGGGACCATGGGGGCCTGGGTCTCCCTAACATTCACAATTATTACATTGCGACCCTGGCAAGCCAGATACGTTCATATTTGGCCCCCGACACATCTTACCCCTGATTACATATGGAGACTCATTGGAGCAGACCTGTGGACACTCGCACTTTGTTATTTTTGCACACTTGGGGCCTTACCTACCCCTGGACATTATCCCCTGTGATGCTAGCAGGTCTACGCTGCTGTGATTCTCTACACTCCTCAGCCATACACCCGCAGGTGTATCTTTAAATTTCTCCAAATTAGACATTTCCTACAGGGGAAAGCCTCTTCCGTCTGGGTCTATGATCTGACGGTATATCGACTGTTGGGTAAACGTCAAAAAGGTCTGAGGGTATTTTATGATACTCTCAACCCTCAAACCCCCCTGTCTGCCTGCACCCCATTCAAGAAATGGAGCGAGGTCTTACGCATTAGTATCTCAGAGGAAGACTGGAAGAAGTCTTTCCGGTGCGCTAGGAGGGCCCTTTCGTGTGTCTCTCATCTGGAGGCAGCTATAAAAACGAGACTCCGCTGACAGACTCCGCTGACACCTGACAGACTACATCTCATCTACACGGATGCCTCACCCTTGTGCTGGAGGTCCTGCGGAAACCGGGGTACCCTTCTACACATCCTGTGAGAGTGCCCCCTGCTACACACATTTTGGAGAGAAATAGAAGTAATGCTTCGCACTGTATCAGGCTTACAGGTCTCCTTGACCCCTGCTCTAGCCCTATTATTGATAGGCATCCATGACTTCCATCCATCCTTTAGACCCCTTTTTTGCAAAATCCTTGTCTCTGCTAAACTTGTCATAACACGACATTCGAAATCATCCACTACACCTTCCATGGGAGAACTGCTCGCCTTATTCCATCAATCCTTCCTTAGTGAATGCGCAATGGCGTATTACAATTGCAGCCTTGGTGCCAGCATCAAACTCTGGCACTCTTGGCCCTTCCCGGGCTATTTACCAGGGACTCTGCAGTAGCGTTAATTGTGACGTACCTAGAGATTGTTAGACATCTTGGCTCATAATAAAGTGCCTCCACCCTCCCTCCATCCCTTTCTCTCCCCTTTTCCCTCCCTGTCCATGTTCTCCCCTCATGTTCGCCATATTTTTTGGTTCTTTCAGGCGGTTATGATATGCCTACATAGTTGTACGACTTTGGAAGAGAATCTACGATTTGCTTTGTATAAGCTATAGTGTTCATCGTTATTCCATTATGATTACTCTTCACTGCTTGATTCTGCATGCTTTACTCCATATACTTACTTGCATACCTCATGTTATGTATATCTTGTTACCCTCTACAAATTTAATAAAAACATTGAAACAGAACGGAGGTGTTGACAGCATGAGGACACCATATAGTGGCTGAATGGCACAGTGTGGAGGTGTTGGCAGCATGAGGACACCATATAGTGGCTGAATGACACAGCATGGACATGTTGTCAGCATGAGGACACCATATAGTGGCTGACTGACACAGCTTGCATGAGGCTGAAGCATGAGGACACCATATAGTGGCTCAATGACACAGAATGGAGGTGTTGACAGCATGAGTACACCATATAGTGGCAGAATGGCACAGTGTGGAGGTGTTGACAGCATAAGGACACCATATAGGGGCTGAATGACACAGCTTGGATGAAGCTGAAGCATAAGGACACCATATAGTGGCTGAATGACACAGCATGAAGGTGTTGTCAGCATGAGGAGACCATATAGTGGCTTAATGACACAGCATGGACATGTTGGCAGCATGAGGACACCATATAGTGGCTGAATGAAACAGCTTGGATGAGGCTGAAGCATGAGGACACCATATAGTGGCTGAATGACACAGAATGGAGGTGTTGGCAGCATGAGGACACCATATAGTGGCTGAATGACACAGCTTGGATGAGGCTGAAGCATGAGGACACCATATAGTGGTTGAATGACACAGCATGGAGGTGTTGTCAGCATGAGGAGACCATATAGTGGCTGAATGGCACAGTGTGGAGGTGTTGGCAGCATGAGGACACCATATAGTGGCTGAATGACACAGCTTGGATGAAGCTGAAGCATGAGGACACCATATAGTGGCTGAATGACACAGCATGGAGATGTTGTCAGCATGAGGAGACCATATAGTGGCTAATTGACACAGCATGGACATGTTGTCAGCATGAGGACACCATATTGTGGCTGAATGACACAGCATGGACATGTCAGCATGAGGACACAATATAGTGGCTGAATGACACAGCTTGGATGAGGCTGAAGCATGAGGACACCATATAGTGGCTGAATGACACAGCATGGAGGTGTTGGCAGCATGAGGAGACCATATAGTGGATGACTGGCACAGCCCGGAGTTGCCAGCAGCATGAGTAGGCACTAGGCCTTCACAATCCCTAAGATTAAAAGATGAATTAAGAAATTTAAACCGAAGATTTTGGATAGAGGGTGCTACCTATGAGAAAATTTGAAAGTCCCAGACCCAGGCCCAACAGCGGCATCAGTAACCCATATATTGCCTGAATGACACAGCCTGGAGTTGGCTGATGCACGAGTTCACACCAGGGCTTCACAATCCCTCCAAAAAAATACCACAATTTTAGAAATTTTTGAGAAAGATTTTGGATAGTGGGTGCTACCTATGAGAAAATTTGAAATTACCAGTCCCAGGCCCCACAGCGGCATCAGTAACCCATATATTGCCTGAATGACACAGCCTGGAGTTGGCTGATGCACGAGTACACACCAGGGCTTCACAATCCCTCCAAAAAAACACCACAATTTTAGACATTTTTGAAAAAGATTTTGGATAGCGGGTGCTACCTATGAGAAAATTTGAAATTACCAGACCCAGGCCCCACAGCGGCATCAGTAACCCATATATTGCCTGAATGACACAGCCGGGAGTTGGCTGATGCACGAGTTCACACCAGGGCTTCACAATCCCCCCCAAAAAACACCACAATTTTAGAAATTTTTGTAAAAGATTTTGGATAGCGGGTGCTACCCATGATAAAATTTGAAATTAACTGACCCAGGCCCAGCAGCGCCATAATTTTTTTATTTTAAATTTAAAACAACCTTTGCGTTTCCTGGACCCCAGCGTGTGGGTACGAAGGACTAAATTCAACAAGCCCCCACAGGGCTCATGTGGCCGTGAGATTTAGGCGAAACGTCTCCATTGCCCTGACCGGCCATTGATTCCAAGACTTCTCGCCAAGGCAAACCATGTGAAGAACAGCGTGACACCGCTGTGACCTGCACACATGGAAGGGCCACTGAGACTTGTCCGGGCAGTGGAGGCTTAAGACACAGAGGAGGATGTGGAGGCGGAGTAGCACACTGTCGCAGGAAGCAGCATTGAGTACACACCAGGGCTTCAGAATCCCAAAGAAAAAACAACCATTTTTAAAATAATCTTAAGAATATTTAGGACCCAGCCTGGAGTTGGCTGATGCACGAGTACACTCTAGGGCTTCACAATCCCTCAAAAAAAAAAACAACAATTGTAGAATTTTATGAAGAAGACTTATGGATTAGCGGGTGCTACCTATGAGAAAATTTTAAATTCCCAGACCCAGGCCCAGCAGCGCCATCAGTAAACCATATATTGCCTAAATGACACAGGCTGGAGTTGGCTGATGCATGAGTACGCACCAAAGCTTCACAATCCCTAATAAAAAAGACAAACATTTTTGACAAAAAATGTTAACGAAAATTTAGGACAGCGAGTGCTCTCTATATATTACCAGAATGAAGCAGCCTGGAGTTGGCTGCAGCACAAGGAGACCATTGAAATGTGTGATTTTTTTATTTGAAATTTAAATCAAAATTTGTGTCCTGGATCCAGCCGTGTGGGTACAAAGGACCTAATCTCACAAGCACCCACAGGGCTCATGTGGCCGTAAGATGTAGGCGCAATGTCTCCATAGCCCTGACCGGCCATTTTTGGTTTTTGTACCTTTGTTTAAGAACAAGTGCATATCCAAGTGTCCAGAAGACTCTATGATGCAGGATGGTGGACCACCAAAAGACATTCTTCTATAAAATAATTTTTTATGAAATAAAGAAGCAGAGTTCATCCCTCTGCGTATTTTTTTTGAAAATTTTCCTTAAAAAATCACACGCAACAATCGTTCAATGGTGTAATGGTTATTATTGTGGAAAATTCAAGTTTATTACTGTGATAATTATCAGAAAATTTGAAAAAAACACTACCCAAGAGTGTTTCATAACCCTATACATTGCACCATAAATGTTGAAATTTTAATTAAGCATGTATGTATGTATTTCAAAAATCCTAAAATTAAAGGCCCAAGCCCAGAAGCATCAGGAAGTCAAGTACTTCCTGAAAGACACAGGAGCAGTCAGGAGTAGGCATCAGCAGTACCCAAGAGGCTTTAATAACCCCTTACATTGCACGATCACTCGCGAGTGTTAGGATTCGGCAGGCTGAATGTGGATCCTCTGTGTCAGCGAGGGATTGGCGTGGACCGTGTCGGTGGACCGGTTCTAGGTTGCTACTGGTCTTCACCAGAGCCCACCGCAAAGCGGGATGGTCTTGCTGCGGCGGTAGCAATCAGGTCGTATCCACCGGCAACGGCTCAACCTCGCTGACTGCTGAGAAGGCGTGGGACAGAAGGACTAGACAGAGGCAAGGTCAGACGTAGCAGAAGGTCGGGGCAGGCGGCAAGGTTCGTAGTCAATGGAGATAGCAAGAGGTCAAGAACACAGTAATGGCAAACACAATAAACGCTTTCTCAAGGCACAATGGCAACAAGATCCGACAAGGAAGGAAAGGGGAAGCGAGGTTAAATAGACAGGTGACAGGTGGAAGCTAATCAGACTGATTGGGCCAGGCACCAATCATTGGTGCACTGGCCCTTTAACCCCTTAAGGACCGAGCCCTTTTTCACCTTAAGGACCAGAGCATTTTTTGAACATCTGACCACTGTCACTTTAAACATTAATAACTCTGGAATGCTTTTAGTTATCATTCTGATTCCGAGATTGTTTTTTCGTGACATATTCTACTTTAACATAGTGATAAAATTTTGTCGTAACTTGCATCCTTTCTTGGTGAAAAATCCCAAAATTTGATGAAAAAATTGAAAATTTAGCATTTTTCTAATTTTGAAGCTCTCTGCTTGTAAGGAAAATGTATATTCAAATTAAATTTCTTTTTGGGTCACACATACAATATGTCTACTTTATGTTTGCATCATAAAATTGATGAATTTTTACTTTTGGAAGACACCAGAGGGCTTCAAAGTTCTGCAGCAAATTTCCAATTTTTCACAAAATTTTGAAATTCGATATTTTTCAGGGACCAGTTCAGTTTAGAAGTGGATTTGAAGGGTCTTCATATTAGAAATACCCCATAAATGACCCCATAATAAAAACTACACCCCCCAAAGTATTCAAAATGACATTCATTCAGGGTTTTAACCCTTTAGGTGTTTCACAGGAATAGCAGCAAAGTGAAGGAGAAAATTCAAAATCTTCATTTTTTACACTCGCATGTTCATGTAGACCCAATTTTTGAATTTTTGCAAGGGGTAAAAGGAGAAAATTTTTAAATATATTTGTAATCCAATTTCTCTCAAGTAAGCACATACCTTATATGTCCTTGTAAAGTGTTCGGCGGGCACAGTAGAGGGCTCAGAACGGAAGGAGCGACAAGGGGATTTTGGAGAGAACATTTTTCTGAAATGGTTTTTGGGGGGCATGTCACCTTTAGGAAGCCCCTAGGGTGCCAAAACAGCAAAAAAAAACATGGCATACCATTTTGGAAACTAGACCCCTTGAGGAACGTAACAAGGAATTAAGTGAGCCTTAATACCCCACAGGTGTTTCATGACTTTTGCAAATGTAAAAAATACAAATAAAATGTTACCTAAAATGCTTGATTTCCCCCAAAAATGTCATTTTTACAAAGGGTTAAAGCAGAAAATACCCCCCAAAATTTGAAGCCCAATTTCTCCCGATTCAGAAAACACCCCAAATGGGGGTGAAAAGTGCTCTGCTGGCGCACTACAGGTCTCAGAAGAGAAGGAGTCACATTTGGCTTTTTTGAAGGAAATTTTGCTCTGGGGGCATGCCGCATTTAGGAAGCCCCTATGGTGCCAGGACAGCAAAAAAAAAAAAAACACATGGCATACCATTTCGGAAACTAGACCCCTTGGGGAACGTAACAAGGGGTAAAGTGAACCTTAATACCCCAAAGGGGTTTCACGACTTTTGCATAAGTAAGAAAAAAAAAATTACCTAAAATGCTTGATTTCCCCCCAAAATTACATTTTTACAAAGGATTAAAGCAGAAAATACCCCCCAAAATTTGAAGCCCAATTTCTCCCGATTCAGAAAACACCCCAAATGGGGGTGAAAAGTGCTCTGCTGGCGCACTACAGGTCTCAGAAGAGAAGGAGTCACATTTGGCTTTTTTGAAGGAAATTTAGCTCTGGGGGCATGCCGCATTTAGGAAGCCCCTATGGTGCCAGGACAGCAAAAAAAAAAAACCCACATGGCATCACATTTTGGAATCTAGACCCCTCCGGGAACCTAACAGTGTTACAGTGAGTACTTACACCTCACAGGTTTTTTAAACAGTGGGCCGTAAAAGTGAAAATTTGATTTTTTTTGCACTATATTGATAGTGTTACCCCAAATGTTTCATTTTCACATTGGGTAATAGGGCAAAAGGCCCCCAAAATTTGTAGAACAATTTTGTCTGAGAAAAAAAAAATACCCCATATGTGGATGTAAATTGCTCTGTGGACGCACCACAATGCTCAGAATAGAAGGAGTGAAAATTTTGTTGAAATTGAAGTCGGGGGTCATGTGCATTTATAAAGCCCCCAAAAGCAAAAATAAACCCACATGTGACACCATTTTAGAAACTACACCCCTCAATGAACGTAACAAGGGGTACAGTGGGAAATAACACCTCACAGGTTTTTTGAAAAGTGGTCCATTAATTGGAAAATTTGATTTTTTTACACTAAAATGCTGGCGTTACCCAATTTTTTACATTTTCACAAGGGGTAATATGAGATATTGGGTTACAAATTTTTGAGGGCTTTTCCCCCTGACTATAAAAATACATCCACATATGGGGTAACGTGCTGGACGGGCGCACAACAAGGCTCAGAAGTCATAGAGGTCACTTTGTATTTGTGGCCTTTGGCATATCAGTAGCTGACGGTTACTAGTGTTGCTCGCGAATATTCGCAATTCGAATATTATTCGCGAATATCGCATATTCGCGAATTCGCGAATTTCGCGAATATAGCGCTATATATTCGTAATTACGAATATTCGTTTTTTTTTTTTTTGTTTTTGTTTTTTTTTCTTCACAGTACACATCACAGTGATCATCCCTCTCTGCTTCCAGCTTGTGTGGTGTAAAGAAGGCTGTAATACTACTGTGTGAGACTGCCATGCAAATATTCGCATATGCGAAAATTAGCATATGCTAATTTTCGCATATACGAATTTTCGCAAATGAAAATTTTGTATGTGCTAACATGATAATTTTCGCATACGCGAATGTTCGCATATGCGAAAATAAAACGGAAATATAACGAATATGCGAATATTCGCGAATATATGACGAATATTCGTCCATATATTCGCGAATATTCGCGAATTCGAATATGGCCTATGCCGCTCAACACTAACGGTTACATATATTCCGAGGAAAATACAAAAATGAAACACCCACATGTGACACCATTACAGAAAGTACCCACCCTGAGGAATGGGTATAGGGGTAAAGAGGACATTTTTAATGCTAAGGTGTTTCCTAAATTTATTTTCCAGGAATGGATGAAAGGTAGCTTTTGAAAATTGCAATTTTCAACCTATGCTCTGCTTCATTTTTCTGGGAACAACTAACATGTGACTCCGAATTGTCGCCTGGAAATACGACAGAGCTCAGCGAGAACTCTTCGCATTTGAGGCGGATGTTTGTTATGGACCTAACAGTTACATACATTCAGAGGAAAATACAAGAAAGGAACACCCATATGTGAGATTATTACAAACAGTACACCCCCTAGGGAAGGTATATAGGGTGAAGTGAAGATTTGGAACAGACGGGTGTTCCCTTCATTTATTTTCCAGGAATGGATGAAGAGTGCTATGGGGGGGAAGAAAATTGCAATTTTAGTACTGATATGCCAAATATTTTCCCAGAATGATGCCCGCCCCAAACCCTATACTCTGAATCATCATTCTGGGAAGGGGATGTGTGGGGCCGTCCCTATTCTGTTACCTCAAATGCGCAACCCGCTCAGGTGGGGAGAGAGAGCGTTGCGCATTTGAGGCAACTGCAAACCTCCAATGTTGTTGACTCTGTGTCCCATGACCCATTTTTTGGGGGACAAAGATATTATGAGGGGCATTGGGAAAGAGGTTTTGGGTTTGATTTTTTGGGGGTAGGGTATTTTGGTATAAAATTTGGAAGTCAATGTACCCTGGACTGGTACATTGGAGCCGAATTCTGGGGAATTAAAATCAAGGAAAAGGATTAAAAATTTAGTACTCCATGGAAGTGTGATTAGTGTTGCTCGCGAATATTCGCAATTCGAATATTATTCGCGAATATCGCATATTCGCGAATTCGCGAATTTCGCGATTATATCGCTATATATTCGTAATTACGAATATTCGTATTTTTTTTTTTGTTTGTTTTTTTTCTTCACAGTACACATCACAGTGATCGTCCCTCTCTGCTTCCAAGTTGTGTGGTGTAAGGAAGGCTGTAATACTACTGTGTGAGACTGGCGTGCAAATATTCGCATATGCGAAAATTAGCATATGCTAATTTTCGCATATGTGAAATTTCGCATAAGCTAATTTTGGTATATGCTAATTTTCGCATATGTTGATTTTGTATATGCTAATTTTCACATATGTTAATTTTCGCATACGTGAATCTTCGCATATGCGAAAATAAAACGAGAATATAACGAATATGCGAATATTCGCGAATATATGACGAATATTCGTCCATATATTCGCGAATATTCGCGAATTCGAATATGGCCTATGCCGCTCAACACTAAGTGTGATACTCCTTGAAGCAGTTTTTAACGCAGAGGCCCGGATGATCAGGGCAAGTGTCACATTGAGTGGTGGGTCCTGTGACACACTCTGCATTTTTTCTGAGATCGTCCCATCTTTCCAGTGTGGGGGACCTCACCTGGAAAGTGTTGGCCGGGGACGATCCGGGGCACTGAAGTTCCAGAGGTGCTCTGACCCGCTCTTTGGCGGTCACCAAAGATGAGGGCCCTTAGAACTACCTCTTGAAACTCCAGGTATGTCCCTGTGTTGCCAGCGTTCTGGTACAGTATAAAAGAGTTGTACATGGCAACCTTAACCATGTAGACCGCAACCTTTTTATACCATACACGTGTTTTCCGCATGGCATTATATGGCTTGAGGACTTGATCAGAAAGATCAACTCCCCCCATATACCGATTGTAGTCCAGAATACAATCGGGCTTGAGGACCGGTCCCGCGGTACCTCGCACAGGGACAGGGGTGCTGCCATTCCCATGAATTGTGGTGAGCATAAGGACATCCCTCTTGTCCTTATACCGGACCAACAACAGGTTCTCATGGGAAAAGGCACGGGACTCACCCCGGGGGATAGGAGCATGTAGGGGATGGGGCGGAAGGCCTCTTTGATTCTTCCGGACTGTCCCACAAGCGACCGTGGATCTGGCTGGCGGCTGACCGCAGTGATCCAGCAGGGCCGGGGTCATGCAGCTAAAGGTGTTACGGACCCACGGACACCCACTGAGGTACGCCGAAAAAAAAAAAAAGGCTTTTTTTTTAACCCTAACCTGTCCCTACCTAATCTAAAGCTAACCCTGTGTGATTTCTGTGCCAAGGGGCCACAGAAAAGGGGGCAAGGTGCACTTTTTTCAACTGAGGGGATGGTGGGCAGCACAGGGCTCCGTCCTGCACACCAGATCTGAGTGGAATGGCGGGCAGAACGGAGCAACGTGCTCCAAGCCCCCACCATCCCCTCCCATTACATTGTGATTGGTGTGGCCACTTTGGCCACCCAATCACAACTGTACTGAGGGGGGTGGCCACAATGCCAGCCCCCAGTACAGCATGGATGGTGATTGGTGGTGTATACTACACCACCAGTCACCATCTATATCCGGGTCACAGGGTCACACGTGACCCTGATGACCCGGAACCGCTGCAGAGCGCCGGTAAGTAGTTACCGGCGTCCTGCAGTGATCGCAGGTATAGGAGGTCCTCCGGACCTCCTCCGGCACACTGCTAGGATGGCTGCTGATAGAAATCAGCAGACATCCGGCTCCGATCCCCGCCCGGCGAGCATCGGGGAACGGAATCGCAGGGCATCGCTCGTCTGAATTGACGAGTGATGCGCTGCGATCGCCGACATGAGGGGACATAATGACCCTCCTGGGCGATATGCCAGGATGCCTGCTGAACGATTTCAGCAGGCATCCGGCTCCGGCGCCCCTCCGGCTAGCGGCGGGGGCGGAAAATGCTCAGGGCGTATCCATACGCCCTCGGTCCTTAAGGACTTGGAAACGGGGGCGTATGGATACGCCCTATGTTCTTAAGGGGTTAAAACTTAAAGAGCTGGCACGCGCGCCAGGACGTGACAGCCGGGGACAGGGACAAGTGAGTGACTTGGGATGCGATTCGCGAGCGGGCGCGTCAGTGTCAGTGCTCCCGGTCAGCGGGTCTGACCGGGGCGTTGCAGAGAGAGGAACGCCACGAGCGCTCCGGGGAGGAGCAGGGACCCGGAGCGCTCGGCGTAACAGTACCCCCCCCTTAGGTCTCCCCCTCTTTTTGTCCGGTTGTCGCTCCGCATGGGATGAGGATATTGGGAGCGATTTTAGAGTCTCCTTCTGGGTATACTCATCAACGGCAGGCAGTTCAGAAGGAGTGGGAATGGGGAGGGGGGCAGAGGGTGAAGCTTGGCACGGGGCAAAGTGTTACCAGGACGGGGGCTATGAGGAGGAGACACAGCATAGTCCTGATAGGCCTTGGGGAGACCAGGTATAGGAGGAGACACTGAGGTTTGACTGACGGGACTGGGAGCAGACGTGAGGTATTTTTTGTGGCAAGAAGCACCCCAGCTCTTGATCTCCCCGGTGGTCCAGTCAAGGGTAGGAGAGTGGCGTTAGAGCCATGTCAAACCGAGGAGGACTTCAGAGGTGCAGTTGGGCAAAACAAAAAGTTAAATTTTTTCGTGATGCAGTCCAATGCTCATGAGCAGGGGTTCTGTGCGGTAACGCACAGTGCAGTCCAATTTTACTCCGTTGACCGAGGAAATGTAGAGCGGCTTGGCGAGACGGGTCACAGGGATGTTGAACTTATTAACAAAAGAGGCCAATATAAAATTTCCCGCAGAACCAGAGTCCAAGAAAGCCACAGCCGAGAAGGAGGAGTTGGCAGAAGGAGAAATCCGTACGGGCACAGTGAGACGCGGAGAAGCAGACTTCATACCAAGAGACGCCACTCCCACGTGAGCTGGGTGCGTGTGTGTGTTTCCCAGATGTGGAGGACGAATAGGGCAATCCACCAAGAAATGTTCGGTACTAGCGCAGTACAGACATAAATTTTTATCTCTGCGGCGAGTCCTCTCTTCATGGGTCAGGCGAGACCGATCCACTTGCATAGCCTCCTCGGCGGGAGGCACAGGGGTAGATTGCAAAGGATACTGTGAGAGAGGTGCCCAGAGATCAAGGTCTTTTTCCTGGCGGAGCTCCTGGTGTCTTTCAGAAAAACACATGTCAATGCGGGTGGCCAAATGGATAAGTTCATGCAGGTTGGCAGGAATTTCTCGTGCGGCCAGCACATCTTTGATGTTACGGGATAGGCCTTTTTTAAAGGTCGGCAGAAGGCCTCGTTGTTCCAAGATAATTCAGAGGCGAGGGTACGAAATTGGATGGCGTATTCGCCTACAGAAGAATTTCCCTGAACCAGGTTCAGCAAGGCAGTTTCGGCAGAAGAAGCTCGGGCTGGTTCCTCGAAGACACTGCGAACCTCAGTGAAGAAGGACTGTACAGTGGCGGTGACAGGATCATCGCGGTCCCAGAGCGGTGTGGCCTTCCCAGACAGGAGACTAACCACGAAAGCCACCTTCGACCGTTCTGTAGGAAATTGGTGCGACAACATCTCCAAATGTAGGGAACATTGTGACAGGAAATAACGGCAGAGTCTAGAGTCCTCATCAAATTTGTCCGGCAGGGACAAGCGGAGGTTAGGAGCGGCCGCTCGCTGCAGAGGAGGTGCAGGAGTTCGGGGAGGAGATGGTTGCTGCTGTAGCTGTGACTGAAGTTGCTGTAGCATGGCGGTCAAGTGCGACCTTGTTGGGCGATCAGTCGGGATTGCTGGGCGACCGCAATGGCCCTTTAAAGCTTAAAGAGCTGGCGCGCGCGCGCCCTAAGGAGCGGAGCCGCGCGCACCAGGATGTGACAGCCGGGGACCGGGACAGGGGAGTGACTTGGGATGCGATTCGCGAATTGCATCCCCGCCGGCAGTGTCAGTGCAGCGCTCCTGGTCAGCGGGTCTGAACGGGGCGCTGCAGAGAGAGGAACGCCGAGAGCGCTCCGGGGAGGAGCAGGGACCCGGAGCGCTCGGCGTAACAGCGAGGTCGAGCAATAACAGGTGTGTCATGCCCTCAGATGTCCGGGGCTGCACGCGCGTTACACTGAACGGACGTGCGTGTGTCTATCTTTCACCGACAGGTGCGGGTAACCCGCTGAACCCCCTTTGCGATAGGGATAAGGGATTGAAATTATTTGCCAGGAAAGAAGAATCACAACTAAGTGCCGGTCATAAGCTCAGGTTCATTAAGTCCCTGCCCTTTGTACACACCGCATGTTTCTACTACCGATTGGATGGTTTAGTGAGGTCCTCGGATCGGCCCCAGCGGGGAAGGAGAAGGCCATAGGAGAGCGCCGAGAATTTTAAGATCATTGTTGAAATTAGCATTAAGCATGTATTAGCTAATGCTAAACTTCCAAAAATGTAAGGCCCAAGGACTGAGGCATCAGGGAGGCAATTATTTCCTGAAAGACACAAAATGAGTCAGGAGCAGTCATTTGCAGTACCCAAGAGGGTTTCATAACCAACCCCTTACATTTAAAGATCAATGTTGAAATTTGCATTAAGCATGTATTTAGCTACTGCAAAACATCCAAAAATTGAAGGCCCAAGGCCTGAGGCACCAGGGAGGCAAGTAGTTCCCGAAAGACACAAAATGAGTCAGGAGCAGTCATTCGCAGTACCCAATAGGGTTTCATAACCATTCCCTTACATTTAAAAGTCAATGTTGAAATTTGCATTAAGTATGTATTTAGCTACTGCTAAACATCCAAAAATTGAAGGCCCAAGGCCTGAGGGCAGGGAGGCAAGTAGTTCCTGAAAGACACAGGATGAGCCAGGAGCAGGCAATCGCAGTACCAAAGAGGGTTCCATAACCCTAATTGATAACCCAAGAGGGTTTCATAACCAACCATAATTGGGAAATGTTGGTGTAGCAGCTTGGTCAATCTACTCTGAGGCATCTGGCATTGGTGGCTGGAAATCCTAGCTGATCCATCCCTGATTCATCTTGACAAACGTCAGTCTCTCCACATTTTTAGTGACTATGGCCCCAGCCGCACTAAACACCCACTCTGATGGCACACTACTGGCCGGGCAGGACAGCTTTTCCAGGGCAAACTCTGATAGTTGTGGCCATAAATCAAGTTTGGCTGCCCAGAAGTCCAGCGGATCTTCAATGGTTGTTGGCATGACCATGTCAAGGTATGCCACCACCTGCTGGTTCAGGTCCTGCTCCATGTTTACCTGCTGCTGATGAGTTGCTTCACTATGCGGGTGAAGAAAGCTACTCATCAGCGACTGTAGACTCAGGCTGCTGCTGATTGAGCTGGTACTGCTCCTCCCACCCCTCCCCTCCCCAGAAGCCATGGCAGTGGAAGATGAGCACATAGGGCCCCCCGAGTCAGACCTGCGAGTGGATGGACCATGGGGCCGATAGGCATCAGCCAACTGACTACGTAGAATCTCTCTGTAGTAGGTCAGTTTGTCCTCCCTCTCAGTGGGTGTAAAAAGAGGCCCCCATTTTGGGACTGAAAAAGAAAAGAGGAAAGGCACTCCCTGTGGAGTAAAGCCAGCACGAGAGTGGGGAGGAGGAAAAATAAAATATCCGTGCTCACCCTGCTGAGTTGTGTGAGAACATACACAACTATGCTGAATGCATGTGATTTTAAGGATCACAATCTTGTTGTCTGCAGCCTTCCTGGGGAATATGTGGAATAAAACAGGACTTCAGAGAGAAACCAGGGTATTCGGCGCTGACCATAGAGAAGGTATCGGAGCCCAGGAAAGAGAATGAGGTTTATTAGCAACGCGTTTCACCGCGCTTGCGCAGCTTCATCAGGCTTAACACACGGCAGTTGTACCAGGGTTATATACCCACACGGGATTAACCCATGAAGTGCATAATTAAAATATAATAAAGACCATAACAAATGGACAATATAAAATGTATAAATAACAATAATCATACATATACATTTATAACACTCAGCACTGATCATAGTAAAATATTAATTACAACCGAAAATATCAGAGAACATGCAAATAAAACAAAAGTAATAATAAATCCAATAACCGCATGGTATGGGTTAGGTAATAAATCTAGACTGAGAATAAAATTCCAACAGGGCGTATCCAATTTAACCAGATGATTTATAAAGTGAGCTGCATGGTTTGTACAGGGAACATCAGACAGGGAAAAAAAATTTCTATAGGAGTCAACAAGGAAACATAAATAGGCTAGAAAAACGCACAGTATGAACAGGTTCCCAAAAGCAAAATTCATCATCAACCTGTGTATCCAATTTTAACCAGAGGGTATAAAAATAATGATAATCTGTATGGTTTGGATAAGAATTATCAAATAGGGACAAGTAATATATTAAATATAGATAAAAATATTACAAAAAATATAATGAAAGTCAATGAGTGTTTTCAATTGTCTCATTCAAACCGTGCGGAAATAAAGTCGCTAACTTATGAATCCAAAAACTCTCACGGTTAATTAAACATTGGAACCTATTTGAAATACCTTTAGGGACCGATTCCAAAATGATCAAATTTAAAGAGTCTATGCAGCTATTATATTTTAATAAAAAAATGTTTAGAAGTACTGTGCAACATATACCAATGTCTGATATTCGATCTGTGACGATTCATACGTGCTCGAACTGTTTGTACAGTGCGGCCCACGTATTGCAAACCGCACTGACAGGACAGTAGATATATGGCAAAATTGGTGTCGCAGGTGAGATTACCTTTGACTTTATATTCTTTAAGTGTATGCGCTGATTTGAATATAGTTGTAGGTTTAATTAAATCACAGCACATGCAGCGAGATCTGCCGCATGGAGAGCTGATAGCCACCATCTGAACAGTGTCCATAAAACTAGATTTCAATTTACCAGGGGCAATTAAATTCTGTAAATTACGGGATCTTCTGAATGTAATGTTAGGCAGCAGTGCTAACCACTAAGCCACCATGCTGCCCATAGCATACATCTGCTATGCACGGTTGCTAAAATGGACAGAGATGTCAGCAGAGAGCACTGTGCTTGTGATGTCATCAGTGTTCCAAAAAGAAAGCAATTTCCTCTGTAGCATTCAGCAGCTAATAAGTACTGGAAGGATTAAGATTTTTTAATAGAAGTAATTTACAAATCTGTTCAACTTTCCGGAGCCAGTTGATTTAAAAGAAAAAAGGTTTTCACCGGAGTACCCCTTTAATATTTTACTATGATCAGTGCTGAGTGTTATAAATGTATATGTATTGGGTTCAAATCCCACTAAGGACCACAATAAATTAACCCCTTAAGGACCCAGCCATTTTACACCTTAGGACCCGGCCATTTTTTGAACATCTGACCACTGTCACTTTAAACATTAATAACTCTGGAATGCTTTTACTTATCAATCTGATTCCGAGATTGTTTTTTCGTGACATATTCTACTTTAACATAGTGGTAAAATTTTGTGGTAACTTGCATCCTTTCTTGGTGAAAAATCCCAAAATTTGATGAAAAATTTGAAAATTTAGCATTTTTCTAACTTTGAAGCTCTCTGCTTGTAAGGAAAATGGATATTCCAAATATTTTTTTTTTTGGATTCACATATACAATATGTCTACTTTGTGTTTGCATCATAAAATTGATGAGTTTTTACTTTTGGAAGACACCAGAGGGCTTCAAAGTTCAGCAGCAATTTTCCAATTTTTCACAAAATTTTCAAACTCACTATTTTTCAGGGACCAGTTCCGGTTTGAAGTGGATTTGAAGGGTCTTCATATTAGAAATACCCCACAAATGACCCCATTATAAAAACCGCACCCTCCAAAGTATTCAAAATGACATTCAGTCAGCGTTTTAACCCTTTAGGTGTTTCACAGGAATAGCAGCAAAGTAAAGGAGAAAATTCACAATCTTCATTTTTTACACTTGCATTTTCTTGTAGACCCAATTTTTGAATTTTTACAAGGGGTAAAAGGAGAAAATTTATACTTGTATTTGTAGCCCAATTTCTCTTGAGTAAGGACATACCTCATATGTCCATGAAAAGTGTTCGGCGGACGCAGTAGAGGGCTCAGAAGCGAAGGAGCGACAAGGGGATTTTGGAGAGTACGTTTTTCAGAAATGGTTTTTTGGGGGCATGTTGCATTTAGGAAGCCCCTATGGTGCCAGAACAGCAAAAAAAAAAACACATGACATACCATTTTGGAAACTAGACCCCATGAGGAACGTAACAAGGAATTAAGTGAGCCTTAATACCCCACAGGTGTTTCATGACTTTTGAATATGTAAAAAAAATAATAATAATAATGTTCACTAAAATGTGTGTTTCCCCCCAAATTTCACATTTTTGCAAGGGTTAATAGCAGAAAATACCCCCCAAAATTTGTAACCCCATCTCTTATGAGTATGGAGGTACCCCATAAGTTGGCATGAAGTGCATTACGGGCGAACTACAATGCTCAGAAGAGAAGGAGTCATATTTGGCTTTTTGAGAGCAAATTTTGCTCTGGGGGCATGTCGCATTTAGGAAGCCCCTATGGTGCCAGGACAGCAAAATAACCCCCACATGGCATACCATTTTGGAAACTAGACCCCTTGAGGAACTTAACAAGCGGTACAGTGAGCATTTACCCCCCTCTGGTGTCTGTCAGATCTTTGGAACAGTGGGCTGTACAAAATGTTTTATTTGCACAGCCCATTGTACCAAAGATCCGTCAGACACCTGTGGGGTGTAAATTCTCACTGCACCCCTCATTACATTCCGTGAGGGGTGTAGTTTCCGAAATGGGGTCACATGTGTTTTTTTTTTCTTTTTTGCGTTTGTCAAAACCGCTGTAACAATCAGCCACCCCTGTGCAAATCACCTCAAATGTACATGGCGCACTCTCCCTTCTGGGCCTTGTTGTGCGCCCCCAGAGCACTTTGCGCCCACATATGGGGTATCTCCGTAGTCAGGAGAAACTGCATTACAAATTTTGGGGGGCTTTTTTCCCCTTTATCTCTTGTCAAAATGAAAAGTATAGGGCAACACCAGCATGTTAGTGTAAAAAAAATTTTTTTTTTTACACCAACATGCTGGTGTAGACCCCAACTTCCCCTTTTCATAAGGGGTGAAAGGAGAAAAAGCCCCCCAAAATTTGTAAGGCAATTTCTCCCGAGTACGGCGATACCCCATATGTGGCCCTAAACTGTTGCCTTGAAATACGACAGGGCTCCGAAGTGAGAGCGCCATGCGCATTTGAGGCCTGAATTAGGGATTTGCATAGGGGTGGACATAGGGGTATTCTACGCCAGCGATTCCCAAACAGGGTGCCTCCAGCTGTTGCAAAACTCCCAGCATGCTTGGACAGTCAACGGCTGTCCGGCAATACTGGGAGTTGTTGTTTTGCAACAGCTGGAGGCTCCATTTTGGAAACAGTGGCGTACCAGACGTTTTTCATTTTTATTGGGGAGGGGAGGGGGGCTGTGTAGGGATATGTGTATATGTAGTGTTTTTTACTTTTTATTTTATTTTGTGTTAGTGTAGTGTAGTGTAGTGTTTTTAGGGTACAGTCACGCGGGCAGGGGATTACAGCGAGTTTCCCGCTACGAGTTTGAGCTGCCGCGCAAAATTTGCTGCATCGCAAACTTGCAGCCTGATACTCACTGTAAGCCCCCTGTCCATGTGAATGTACCCTGGGGGGGGGGGGGACCTCCAGCTGTTGCAAAACTACAACTCCCAGCATGCACAGTCTATCAGTGCATGCTGGCAGTTATAGTTTTGCAACAGCTGGAGGCACACGGGTTGGGAAACACTGAGTTAGGAAACAGACAATGTTTCCCAACCAGTGTGCCTCCAGTTGTTGCAAAACCACAACTCCCAGCATGCCCAGGCAGCCGAAGGGCATATTGGGAGTAGTGGTTGCGTAACAGCTGGAGGAGAACAGTTTGGGGACCACTGTGTAGTGGTGTCCAAGCTGCAGCCCTCCAGATGTTGCAAAACTACAACTCCCAGTATGCCAAAACTGTCCAGGCATGCTGGGAGTTGTAGTTCTGCAACATCTGAAGGGCCAGATGTTACAGAACTACAACTCCCAGCATGCCTGGACAGTAAGGGCATGCTGAGGATGTGTAGTTTTGCAACATCTGGAAGGGCACAGTGGTCTCCAAACTGTGGACCTCCAGATGTTGCAAAACTGCAACTCCCAGCATGCCCAGACGCCAAGGGCTGTCTGGGCATGCTGGGAGTTGTAGTTTACAGGGTCCCATTACAGCAATGCATGTCGCTTTACGGCGACGTGCATTGCTGTAAAGGGCCCGACCGCGGCTGAAGATATACTCACCTGTCGCCGCCGCCGCCATCTTCCTCGCCGGGATCCGGGTCTTCAGGGACGAGGTAAGTACCGGGGCTGGTCCCCAGCACTCCCCCGTCCCCCGCCGCGTTCTCCGGTCTTCCTCCCGTCCTCTCCGGACTTCAAGGGGCCGGGCAGGACGGGAGGAAGTAACCGCCCCCCCCCCCCCCCCCCTGCGATTGGTCGGTTAACTAACCGACAGATCGCAGGGAATAGGAGGAGGTGGCAGGTTTGCCACCTCGCTCCTATACATTAGCATGGTCCTGGCAGTCTGTGACAGCCGGGATCATGCAAAATTACCGGGTGGTCAGGTCCCAGAGACCCGATCAGCCCGGTATCGCCGCAGATCGCAAGGGCGATTTCCCTACATGGCCCCCCTCGGCGTTTGCCCTGGATGCCTGCTGAAGCATTTCAGCAGGCATCCGCTTCCGATCTCTGCCCGGGGCGCGGCAGAGACCGGAGAAACACCAGGACGTACTAGTAGGTCCTGGGTCCTTAAAGCCCAGGGTGCCAGGACGTTCTATTACGTCCTGGGTCCTTAAGGGGTTAATAAAGACTTATTATTATTATAATAACATCAGCAGAGAGCACTGTGCTCGTGATGTCATCAGAGAGCATTCCAAAAAGAAAATAATTTCCTCTGTAGTATTCAGCAGCGGAGTACCCCTTTAATATTTTACTATGATCAGTGCTGAGTGTTATAAATGTATATGTATGATTATTGTTATTTATACATTTTATATTGTCCATTTGTTATGGTCTTTATTATATTTTAATTATGCACTTCATGGGTTAATCCCGTGTGGGTATATAACCCTGGTACAACTGCCGTGTGTTAAGCCTGATGAAGCCGCGCAAGCGCGGTGAAACGCGTTGCTAATAAACCTCATTCTCTTACCTGGGCTCCGATACCTTCTCTATGGTCAGCGCCGAATACCCTGGTTTCTCTCTGAAGTCCTGTTTTATTCCCCATTTTGGGACGGTAGCAAGGGTCTAATAAGGTGGAGATCCAGAAGTCATCCCGCTGCCGAATTTTGACAATTCGGGGGTCACTACGCAAGCAACTGAGCATGCATCGTGCCATTTGCGCCAGTGACTCGGAGGCACTACCTGCCTCCATCTCCACTGCATACTGCCACAGTGTGTCTGGGTCCTCTGTCTCAACTTCCTCATAACCCTCCAGCTCCTCTGGCTGCTCCTGCTAATCCTCTCCTGTCCAAAGACTAGAAACACCGGCCATCTCATCCAACCTAAACTGTGCTCCGCTCTGCCCCTCATCATCCTACTCCTCCAGTTCAGCCCCCACAGGGCTCATGTAGCCTTGAGATGTAGGCGCAACGTCTCCATTGCCGTGACCAGCCATGGTTTCAATCATTTGTTGTAGGAAATGTAGGAGTGGAATTATGTCGTTCATGGCGTAATCCAGGCGACTCACAAATAATGTGGCTTCCTCAAAGGGCCTCAGCAAACGGCAGGTGTCACGTATGAGCTGCCACTGGTTCACAATGAAGTTACACAGGGCATGGAGTAAGCCATACTCGGATTTCTTTATGAGTGAACTTTAGCAGTTCCTCCCCTGTGTGACTCCGTTCGCCAAGGCAAACCATGTGAAGAACAGCTTGACACCGCCGTGCCCTACACACATGGTACGATGATTGGCCATCGAGATTTGGACGTGCCGTGGAGGCCGAGGACACGGTGGAGCATGAGGAGGCGGCGTCGCACACTGTAACAGGACCAACTGCCTGGGAGAGAGAGCGTGGAGGAGGAAGCGGTGTGACCTGTCCAAGTTGCTGTTGTGGCTGTGCGGGAACCACATTTACCCAGTGAGCCGTAAAAGACAAGTATTGTCCCTGCCCGTAGATACAGCTCCCCACAACGGCGCTGCCGTGCAATTTTGAACATATCGACAGGCTCAAGGACTGGCCCACCTTCTCTTGTACAAACTTATGCAGGGCTGGTACTGTCTTCTTCGCAAATAAATGAAGGCTTGGGACTCTCCACCTCGGCTCGGCACAAGCCATCAATTGTCTGAAAGGTGCAGAGTCCACCACTTGAAAAGGGAGGGACTGCAACACCAGCAACTTGGACAGGAGCACATTCAACTTCTGCGCCGTTGAATGAGTGGGCGCATACTGTTGTCTCTTGGACATGGCTACGCCGATGGATTGTTGACGGAATGGCTGACTAAAAGCGGGAGAAGCAGGAGCGACAGACGGAGGGTTTGACATACAGATCCCTTCGGCTGAGGTGGTGGAGCCTTGGCTGGATGAAGGAGGGAGCGGATGGCCACTGGGTGATGCAGCAGGCTGGACCACTACATCGGAGCCACGGTTTTCTCAGACCGCTTTATGGTGGCGAAGCATGTGTTGACGCAGGGCCGTGGTGCCGACATTGGGACCCTGGCCACGTTTCACCTTCTGCCGACAGATCTTGCATGTGGCTACGTGAACCTCCTCCGGATGCCTTATGAAAAACTTCCACACCGCCGAGTAGCTGATTTTCCCACCCGCAGTCCGCACTAATTGACTGCTACTGGCGCCGTCTCCAGGAACCCCTGTTCCACTACCTCCCGGAAAGGTAGGCTGCCACGAAGCAGGTGGTCTCCCCCGGGCACTTTTGGCTTCTGAATTTCCACTACTGCCTCCACGCTGACTGCCAAACGTGCTACCGCCTTGCTGCCTCAAGGGCAACCTTCAACTCTCTTCTCCTGATGATGATGAAGCCCCTTCCGCACCCGGCTCCCAATTGTGATCGGCTTCATCATCATCAACAGTTGTGTGCACGTCACTGATGTCCTCCTCAGGTTCCCCAACAGTGTCTGCTTCAGGACCCTGAACACTTGCAATACCGCCTCCCACGTCACTCTCCGCATCACTACTTGGCCGCCTAGCGGAGCAAGCGGCACATGTCTCCTCCCCTTCTTGGCTGTCCAGTAGCTGCTGACTGTCCTCTATTGGATCGTCCTCAGTAAATAGTGGAGCTCAACCCACAGCATAAGATACTTCTTTAGGAGAGGGAACAGCATAGGACAAAGGCAATGGGAGGACACGGACTGCTCCCGGGCCATGCCAACTGAGGATTGTGTCTGAGGAACCCACCGACTGTTGACTGGGGGCTGTCAGATGTCACTTGTGATGATGTGATTGAGCGTGTTAACCAAGCGACGACGGCAGATGGGTTGCTGGTGGAGACACGACCGCTGGCTGATAAAGGGAGCTCAGGCCTCTCGCTGTGACTCCTGCTGCCACTTGCCCCAAGTCTGCTGCCAACTCTGCCTGAAGTATTTAGGCCTCTGCCACTCCTCTGTGCACGTCCTGGCACTTCTCTGCCTGACATACTTGCATTTATGAGGGTATTACAATACGCTACACTACTCTTTAAACAGTATTTGTCTAGAACAGCAGCAGGTGATTCCTTACGGCTGTCCTTGTACAGTATGTAGGCCCTTGACAGATTAACAGGTACTAGATGGTACAATACTTGGATGTACCTATGCGGTATGCACTGATGAGGGCAGTAATATGCCTAACTATTAGCAGTTAGTTTTTATTTAGTTAGTATTTTTGTAAAACACCAGCCGGTGGATACTATTGTTTGGATATTTGACGGTTTGGAGCACCTTGACAGATTAACAGGTACTAAATGGTACAATACTTGGATGTACGTATGCGGTATGCACCGATGAGGGCAGTAATATGCCTCTTAGCAGAATAAACTCTGTATTTTTGTAATACACCAGCCGGTGGATACTATTGTTTGGACTTTGACGGTATGGAGCACCTTGACAGATTAACAGGTACTAAATGGTACAATACTTGGATGTACGCATGCGGTATGCACTGATGAGGGCAGCAATATGCCTATTAGCAGAAAAAACTCTGTATTTTTGTAAAACACCAGCCGGTGGATACTATTGTTTGGACCTTGACGGTATGAAGCACCTTGACAGCTTAACAGGTACTAAATGGTACAATACTTGCATGTACCTATGCGGTATGCACTGATGAGGGCAGTTATATATGCGTAACTATACGCAGAAAAAACTGTTTAAAAAAAAACATCTGGTGAATAGTATTTTTTGGACTTGACAGATTAACAGGTACAAAATGGTGCAAATGCACTAGAGTCCACTGAATAATCACGTATTTCTGAACAGCAGCAGGACCCAACAGTGCAGCACCACAAAAAAAATCCAGGGATTAAACCCTAAATTGCACTCTGTCACACAATTCTGAGCAGCAGAAGTTTTGTGGAGCAAATAAAAATAAACTCAATTGGGCTGAAAAATGAGGAGATAAGATCCTTCGGAAAGTTCAGGCAGCTTGGAGATCTGTATGAGGCAGCTGACAGCTATCTGCCCCTCTCTGCTGCAATGCTCAATAAAGTGAATAGGAGGTTTAGCTATCAATGATCCTTCTCAGTGTTACAGCAAAGTACTCTGCACTCCTGTCTTTCCCTAATGCTGATGTGACTAGCAGTTGCAGTGTAACGCTGTGGTATGAGCTATTCACACACACGCAGTCCCGTCCTCTCCATCTGAGTGCATAGATGAAATGAAGAGAGGCAAGAAAGCCGCCGATTATATAGGGGCTGTGACTTCACAGGGGTCAGTGAACACTGATAGGCTGCATCTCACATGTGATTCAGGGTCAGCCCGCCTACCTTCATTCCAGCCGCTGTTTCCCGCCCTCCCATAATCCCCTGCCCCACGTACTCACATGTGGATCCGCCATCTTAGGTCCCCAATAGCCTGAAAAGCTGTAAAATGGAGTTTAATGAAGTGATTCGTGCGATGGAATCGCGGCGATATTCGTATTCGTTGCAAATCGAATTTTTAATGAAATTCGTAACGAATTCGAGTTCATCAACTTCGATTCGCTCATCTCTAGTTATGACATAAACGCAAAAAAACAAAAAAGAACACTCAAATATGACCCCATTTTGGAAACAACATCCGTCAAGGAATGTAATAAGGGGTGCAATGAGCATTTACACCCCACTGGCGTTTGACAGATTTTTGTAACAGTGGGCTGTGCAAAACATTTTTTATTTTCTTGGACCACTTTTCCAAAAATCTGTCAGACACCTGGTGTAAATGCTCACTGCACCCTTTATTACGTTTCTTGAGGGGTGTAGTTTCCAAAATGGGGTCATATGTGGTGCTTTTTTTTTATTTTTTATTTTGTTTGCGTTCATGTCAGAAACACTAGCAACTATTAGCCACCCCTGTGCAAACCACCAATTTAGGCCCCCACAAAGCACTTTACGCTCACATAACCACGCGCACCATGTACATTTGAGGCCTAAACTGGTGATTTGCACAGGGGTGGCTAATAATTGCAGTGGTTCTGACATAAACGCAAAAAAAAACACTCACATGTGACTTCTATTTTGAAACTACACCCCTCAAGGAATGTAACAGGTGTCTGAAAGATTTTTGGAACAGTGGTCCGAGAAAATAAAAAATGTTATGCACAGCCCAAAAGTCTGTCAAGCGCCAGTGGGGTGTAAATGCTCACTGCACCCCATAATAATTTTTACACAAACATGCTGATGTAGCCCCCAACTTTTCTTTTTCATAAGGGGTAATAGGAGTAAAAGCCCCCAAAATTCATGAAACTATTTTTCCCGAGCATGGAAATACCCTATATGTTGGCGTAAAGTGCTCTGCGGGCGCACATGAAGACTCAGAAGTGAGAGCGCACCATGTACATTTGAGGCCTAATTTGGTGATTTGCACAGGGGTGGCTAATAGTTGTAGCGGTTCTGACATAAATGCAAAAAAAAAACACTCACATGTGACCTCATTTTGGAAACTACACCCCTCAGGGAATGTCTGACAGATTTTTGGAACAGCGGTCCGAGAAAATAAAATTTTTTATGAACAACCCAAAAATCTGTCAAGCGCCAGTGGGGTGTAAATGCTCACTGCACCACTTGTTACATTCCATGAGGGGTGCAGTTTCCAAAATGGGTCACATGTAAGGGGGTTCACTGTTCTGGCACCATGTGGGCTTTGTAAACGCACATGGCCCCCCGACTTCAATTCCAGCAAAATTCTCTCTCCAAAAGACAAATTTTGCTCCTTCTCTTCTGGGCATTATAGTGTGCCCGTAGAGCACCTGACATCCACATATGGGGTATTTCCATTCTCAGAAGAAATGGGGTTACAAATTTTGGGGGGCATTTTCTCCTATTACCCCTTTTAAAAGTAAAACATTTGGGGAAAAAACATCATTTTAAAGTAAAAAAAATGATTTTTCTTTTTTATACCCCACATATTGAACCAATTACAGCACTTCTGCTTGAGCCTGAATGAGGACGTACACAGCTCCTCCCCCTCCCCTTGCTCTGTTTACACAGGACCTAATTTATCATGGGGAGGTTTCAAGTTTGCATGGGAAATCACTGAGCGGGACGGGGGGGGGGGGGGGGCGAGGGACGTCCACAGCTCTTCACCTCCATAATGTTTTCAATGTGTGAGGAGACATACTGCACTGCAGGAAATAAATATCATACTGGGGATGATTTCTATGTGTGAGGGGGTACTCCTGAATGACATGCTGGGAGTTATAGTCCCTGTTATGTGTGTGTATGCCAGTGTTTCACAACCATGGAATGCTGGTAGTAGTAGTTTTGCAACATCTGGAGGCACCCTGGTTGGGAAACACTGGTGTAACATGATGTGTATGCTGAATAGGCTAGATACAGTGTTTCCCAACCAGTGTGCCTCCAGCTGTTGCAAATATACAACTCCCAGCATGTCCAAAGTCTGTCAGGGCATGCTGGGAGTTGTGGTTTTGCAACAGCTGGAGGCACACTAGTTTGGAAACACTAGCATTAACACACATAACAGGGACTACAACTCCCAGCATGTCATTCAGGAGTCCCCCCTCACACATATAAATCATCCCCAGTATGATATTTATTCCCCTGCAGTCTATCCATTCCCAGACCGTTATTATGTCTCCTTCACACACGTCCTCCCTCCCCCCATGCAAACTTTAAACCTCCCCATGATAAGTTAGGGCCTGTGTAAACAGAGCTGGGAGGGGAGGGTCTGTGTACGTCCTCATTCTCCCCCTCACACTTCTCCTGGCTTAAAGGGGTAGTCCAGTGGTGAAAAACTTAGCCCCTATCCTAAGGATAGGGGATAAGTTTGAGATCGCTGTGGCCCCCCGCGATCTCTCTGTACGGGGCCCCGGCTCTCCGCCGAGATAGCGGGTGTCGACCCCCACACGAGGCGGCGGCCGAGACGCCCCCTCAATACATCTCAATGGCAGAGCCGGAGATTGCCGAAGGCAGCGCTTCGGCTCTACCATTGAGTTGTATTGAGGGGGCGTGTCGGCCGCCGCCTCGTGCGGAGGTCGACACGCCCCCTTCCCGCGGGCTGTCGGGGCGGGGACAGGAGATCGCGGGGGGCCCCAGGGGTCGGACCCTCCGCGATCTGCAACTTATCCCCTATCCTTAAGATAGGGGATAAGTTGTAAACCACTGAGTCACCACTGGACTACTCCTTTAAAGCACGGCACCCACGTGACCAGGCTCAAGCAGGACTGCTGTGATTGGTTCAATGTGTGAGTGCTGTGATTGGTGAGCACTCACATATTGAGAACTATGAGGAAAGGAATGACGAGCTGACCACAGGCTGTAGAAGAAGTGTAGGTCGAGATGCTGGATTATGCAGCGCTTCCTGTCTAGAGAGAAATCACTGAAAAAGGTACTTTCCGTTCCAGATGGGTTATGTGAGTATATTACAAAGTTATATAACTTTTTAAACTGTTGCCAACTGTATAGAATTTTTCACCATTGGACTACTCCTTTAAGGCTCACTATACCCCTTGTTACGTTTTTTTCGGGATGTAGTTTCTGAAATAGTTTACCATGTAGGGTTTTTCTTGCTGTTCTGGCACCATGGGAGCTTCCTAAAAGCAACCCCCCCCCCCTCAAAAAAATAAATAAAACATTTAAGCAAAATTCGCTCTCCAAAAGCCCAATGTTGCTCCTTCCCTTCTTAGCCCTGTATTGCACTCATTTTACATCCACATATGAGGTATTTCCTTACTTGAGAGAAATGGAGTTACACATTTTGGGGGGCTTTTTCTCCCTTTACCGCTGGTAAAAATAAAAAAAAAAGGGGCTACAAGAACATGTTAGTGTAAAATAATGAAGATTTGGAATTTTCTCCTCCACGTTGCTGCTATTCCTTTGAAACACCTAAAGGGTTGACAAACTTTCTGAATGTCATTTTTAATACTTTGAGGGGTGTAGCTTTCATAATGAGATTCATTATAGGGGATTTCAAACACAAAGACCCTCAAATTCACTTAAAAACTTAACTGGTCCCTGAAAAATTCAGATTTTGAAATTTTTGGTAAAAATTGGAAAATTGCTAATAAACTTTGAAGCCCCCTAATGTCTTCAAAAAGTTAAAACGTGTCAACTTTATCATGCAAAGATAAAGTAGACATATTGTATAAGTGAATCAATATATAATTTATTTGGCATGTCCATTTTCTTTACAAGCAGAGAGTTGGAAAGTTGGAAAAATGCAAAATTTCCCAATTTTTCACAAAGAAATGATGCAAGTATCAACAAAAGTTTACCATTATCTTAAAATAGAATATGTCACGAAAAAAACAAAATTAGAATTAAATTTATAAGTGAAAGCATCCCAGAGTTATTAATGCATAAATTAGCAGTGGTCAGATTTCAAAAAATGGACTGGTCCTTAAGGTCAAAATGGGTTTGGTCCCTAAGAGGTAGTGATAATATATAGTAGCAGTAGATTGCAGCAGTGACTCTCCTTGGAGTCGTTTTCTTCTCCAACTGCCATTGACGACTTCTTCCAGTAATGACTCTTTTTTGCAGAATCTGCCAAAGGAACATGTTATGTTCCTTCCGTATTCAACACCCATTTGACTGCTATATGGTCTCCTTATCTATAGTTCCCAAGTGGTAATAATAACCACCTTGGTTCCTCGCACAGTAAAAATAGATAAGTAAGTTGGTCTCCTTTTACAAAAGAAGCCCAAGGCCACAGCATCAAAAAAAATGGAAAACTCTGTTTTACATAAAAAAAGAGCTGGTTCCCCAAGGTGGCCAGGAAACCAGAAGGACCTTGCAGCTTGCTGGGACCAATTAGACTTGTAATAGACTTTAGAGATTTGACTCCAGGCTTGACTATAGGCTGGACTTGACTATTTGTAGTGACAGCAGACATAGACTTTTGACTTACTGGAATGACTGTAGCTTTGTGGTCTTTCAGATGCTGGTCACTAGCACTGAGATCACTGGTGGTTGCTGGTCTCAGTAAAGACTGAATAGAGAGTGAATTGTAATGACCGCCCCTTCATATAATGGGTGGGGGCTGGACTAAAGCCCATTGGTCAAGCTACGGGTCATAGGTCAAGCTGGTGCTCTCTGGGTTACATCATGTGACAACACAACATAACATGTAACACTCCACAGGTCCTGCAGACATCTCTCTGGTCCTGTAGACTAACTGTACATTAATGTACTGACTATAATCCTAGGACAACAAATGACTGTCTATAAATAGCAGGGGCGACACTGCAGGAGAGCTCCCCCCCCCCCCCAGGTCACTGGGGGACTCCACCTGACAGGAGCTAAATGTAGTGCAGAACCATGTCCCAGTATTCAGGTAGCATACAGCAATTTTACAGTAGTGTATGACCCCCCCCCCCCCCCCCCCCCCGTAGGCAGTCCTGTCTCAGTAGGCAGGTTGTTCACTATACCTGCTAAATTAGCAGGTAGCAGCAGCCAGGCCACCTGCTTCCTACTGTGTTCTAATGTAGGCGGCATTGACAAATGAAATCACTGCCTGCGTTAGGGCAGAGTAGTGTTGCTCGCGAATATTCGCAATACGAATTTTATTTGCGAATATCGCATATTCGCGAATTCGCGAATATTCGCGAATATAGCACTATATATTCGTAATTACGAATATTCGTTTTTATTTTTATTTTTTTTCACAGTACACATAACAGTGATCATCCCTCTCTGCTTCCAGCTTGTGTGGTGTAAAGAAGGCTCCAATACTACTGTGTGAGACTAGTGCGCGAATTTTCGCATATGCGAAAATGTGCATATGCTAATTTTCGCATATGCAAATTATTGCTTGCACAGGCTTTCATATAAGCAAATTTTCGCATATGTTAATTTTCGCAAACGCGAATATTTGCATATGCGAAAATAAACGCGAATATTCGCGAATATATGACGAATATTCGTCCATATATTCGCGAATATTCGCGAATTCGAATATGGCCTATGCCACTCAACACTAGGGCAGAGCTCACATTCAGCTTCTGGTGTAAGCCGCAGCTTGAAAGTGTCCACAGCCTATACCCGCAGCTGGAGCCTGCTATACTTGCGATCCAGGACAAGTGTCCCAAGTTCCCTGGCCAGCAATAACATTATAAAGGGGTCGAGTAGAATGCCCATCCAAATCTTTCACATTATAATTTGTTAGGTCAGGTGGATTAGAGGGCATGACCATTTGAACCCTGACTGGGCCCTTCTGTCTGCCCTCCCCATTGCAGTGGGGTACCCTGCCTGTATGGAACCCAGACCACTGTAAGAGAAGATAGGTGCAGTTTATTCTGAAAACAACTCACATTCTATTGGGATTTGCATAGGAAATGATTTTAAATGTTTTAATACACAGCATATTACTACCTAGAATGCAGTTCTCTTATATAATAAATATAATCTCTCCACTTTACAACAATAGGTGGAACTACTTTATGAAAATGCTGTATCATTGAACCATTTTTTACCTTTGCTTATGCCACTTTGTTCTACTAACAATGCATGAGGTAAACTTAAATAACTGATACAGATATATCAATATCATAACTTTGACTTATTGCATTATTATTTTATGACTACAAAGAAGTAAAATATTACATTGTCAAAGCAATAAGTTTAAAGATATAATACATTTGTCAGGATATTGGTTAACATTTATTCCGGATATGTCTTTCCAAGAATTCATTATAAAGGTCCAGAAACTAGTCTATCACAGCTATTCAAAGACAATCTTAATCAATAACTGCTATACAATGATGATGTACATAAACAAGAATGGAAACCCTGAGATTAAAACAGGATGTTAGCGCAATATACTTGAATCATTAGCAGTCCAAAGAGAAGGAAATCATGTTACAATAATATTTACAGAGAAAGAAACATAGATAAGACATTGAGCTATTGATTGAAGTGCTAAAGTGTGACAAGGCTTTGTTGAAAGAAATCCCCAGTAAGGAATATTGCAGATTATTTAAAAAATCTCAAGGATTTATGAACACCACCATATTACACTGTAGGTCCCTCCAACCTTTGAAATGTACAGTATTTAAGAAATTCGTTTTTTTATAAGCCCCTAATTTAGAGGGGTGTATATTTTTTTCTGTCTGTGTCTGTAAAAAATCAGACAGATAATTAGTACCATGTTACATAGAACCTCTTGAGAGTAGAGCAAACTTTTCAAAAGTTTTGCTTCGGGGGGCTCTCTGAATTTTTCAAAAAGTTTGGTTCTCTATGAACCGACAATGAAATAAGCGATCATGCTGATCCCCCAACATTAACTCTTCAGAAGCTGTGATCAATACTGATCTCCTGCTGCTGCCGGCGGGGCTGTGATTCGCATCGCAGGAAGCGCCCACATGCGAGTCCCGGCCCGTCACTCACCACCTGCTCCTCTTGCACTCTTCTCGGCTTCTGTGCTCCGGCACGCATGTCCCTGTTCCTTAGGGCGCGCACGCGCCGGAGCTCTGAAATTTAAAGGGCAAATGCGCCCATTAATTAAGTAACACCTGTACTCACTTAATAAATTCCTCCACCTCCCACACTTCACTGCTGGATCTTTGTTGCCCTAGTGCCTGAGAGAAAGTGTTTCTGTGTGTTGCCTTGCCGTGTATCATACCCTTTGCTCCGTGACCTGACCGTGACCCTTTGCCGCCTGCCTACTGACCTCTTGCTACATTCCTGACTACGCTACTGTGCTGCCAGCCCTGACATTCTGCTATCCTGACCACGAGTTACGGTATCCTACCTGTGCCTTGAATTCCTCAGCTGCCTGTGGGGTCGAGCCGTGCCAGGGGTAGCGACCTGGGTGCCGCCTACCGCAGCAACTCCATCCAGCTCTGGTGAAAACCAGCGGCACCTTAGACTGTGCTCTCTGGTATGGTTTGTGCCATCTGCCACACAGGTCCAGCGGATCCACATCCACCGGTGTTCCTGTCTGTCTAAACATGAGTGTTACAAGAGGACCGATTGGACCACTTGTGGTGAAATCATGATAGTCCGATAAGTAAAAATGGCTGCTGGAGCTATACTCATCTGCTCCCAGCCATCTGCTGCTATCTTCTCCTCTGGTCTGCCTTAGCAGACCAGAGAGGTAGATCTCAGATAACACTGATCAGTATTAGTAATCTAAAGATTCTCTTGTGGGGACTACAAAAAAGTAAAAATAAAGTTTAGATCAAAGTAAACAAGCCTCTCCCTTAGGAAAAATAAACTTCCCCTCTTTTGCCATTTTACAAAAAACAATTACTATCGCGTGCGGTAATGTCCAATCTATTAAAATATGATGTTAATTTTTCACCATAAAAAAATTTTTTTTGGGTTGTGCCATGAATGTTATAGTAAAATGAAAATGTCATTACAAAGTACAAGTGGTTGGGCAAAAAAGAATATCTCTTATATAGGTCTGTGGATGGAAAAGTAAAAGAGTTCTGTTTTTGACTTGTTGAACCAAGAAGCTTTGTGACTAAGAAAAGTTTTGAATGATATTAATGTTTTGTAACCAGGGATAATGGATAGCAAGATTGGTGATTTTCTTCAGTGCTCAATGTGCCATATGCATACACTAGAGATGTGCACATTTTTTAAAAGTTTGATTCGGCTGATTCGCAGAATTATCCCCAAAAATGTTTTTGTTCCGAATTTATTCGCGGCGAAACGCTATTAAAAATGTCTATTTTTGGCCTACAGACAGCCTCAATAGGGGTGTAGAACACTTTGCCGAGTCCTAACACACATAGGGAGTGTGCTGTGTTAGTGAAATAATACTGTTATTTGAGAGGGCGTGGCTTGCCGATGAAGAGAATGGCCGCCGGACCCCAGAGCTCCTTCCCTCATGGCCGCTTAATTAGCTTCATCAGCTTCCCTCAGCTTGCTACCCCATGCCGAGAGGTACCCGAAAGCGCCGCAAGGTTTCGCCGACAGAACTGCCCGTTCAGCGATCACCGGGAGGGATTGTAAGGTACCTGTTCAGGGCCCCCTCCTCTGCTCCGACCTCCCTGTCGGCCTCCCCTGCTACAGGCCGCTACTTACGCTCCCGCTCAGTCGGAGCGGCGGCCATTTCGGACTCCACCTGTGGTGCTGCCCGGCCTTGGATGGACTCCAGTGCCTCTCTGGGCTCTCCTACAAGTCCCCTTCTGTGCTGAATACACCCGCCATTGCCTCCTCTCCTCTCTGCCTGGCTGGTCCTGCACAGACACAGCATGCGCAACAGCTGGAGGCACCCACCCCGGCTTCCACTGCCACCAGTGCTTTCTGTGTTGAGGCTCCCCTCATACCTCCTGCTCAGACTCTGCTAATTACCCCTGATACAGGGCCCTCTGCATACCCCTCCTCAATTATAAAGGGGTCTGGAATGGTGGGGGTTTCCCTTGCCCCCCATGGGCTAGCCCGCTCTAGTGTGCCTGTAGCTGGGGTCTCCTCTGCCTCATCCCCTGTTGTGGACTTGCCCCCTGTGACGGTGAGCGACTGGTCCGCTGTCCCCCCTTGCCACCTCACTAGTGCTCCCCCAAAACCGCAGAGACTAATGGCCACCCTCAAGCCTCCCGCGGGACCCCCTGTGGTGGTACCCCTGAGGGGCCCTTCCCCCCTTGCGCCTCCCGGCCGGGGATCGGTTGCTCCTCTGGGGATGATGACTTGCACCTTGATTTGGACTGTTCGGGGATTCCTGCCTCAGCCCTGCTTTCCATAGATTTTAGTCAACTTCTCTCTCCTCTCCCCTCTAAGGAGGACTTTAAGGTGCTTATTGCAGAGGTTAAAGATGCCTGTCGTGCCAAGATTGCCCAGATGCACAAGGACCTCCACCATGTCTCACTAAGGGTTGATGACCTTGAGGAAGCTCATGACTCCACTAGGTCCTATATTGTGAAGGTCCAAGGCTCCATGTCTGCTCAAACTGACTTCCTTAATGACCTTCACTCCCATGTTGAGGATCTAGACAACAGGGGCAGGCGAAGCAACATTCATGTCAGGGGGCTCCCTGAAGCAACTCAAGCTGAGGACCTCCATGTTACCTTAGAGGCTATCTTTATTATGGTCCTGGGGGAACCCTCCTCCCACAGGATCAAGTTGGACCAAGCACACAGGGCCCTGCGACCTCGCCCCTCAAATGGCCCTCCTCGAGATGTTGTCTGTTGTGTTGCCGATTTCCAGCTGAAAGAGAGAATCATGGCTAAGTCTCGTTTCCTAAAATCCTTTGATTTTGATGGTGCTCCTATCCAGCTTTTCCAGGATCGATCGTGGATCACGCTGCGTAAGCGGCAGTTGTTGCAGCGTCTACAATCTACCCTACGTTCTGCACAGATTCCCTACAGATGGTCCTTTCCGTTTGCCCTGCAAGCTAGAAGAGATGGTCGCTCTGCTGTGCTCCGCACCTTCGCTGACTTGCCGGACTTCTGTGCAACCTTGGATGTTCCTATCCCCCGACTTCAGGATTGGGGCCTGGTTCCCCCCCCTCCGCCCTACCACAAGTATGGCAGCCGGTCCGTGGGAGACGCTCAGGACGTAAAGGGGCTGCCCTACCATCCAACCCTTTGGATCGGGACTTACACCTTCCTTGAGATCTTTTTGGTAGATTCCATCTGAATCCGGATTGTTGGCGGAACTTTTGTTGTTCTACCTCTCTCAAGTGCTATTTTACCGTTTTAATGCTTTTTATGTTTTGCCTTTGCTCTTGTTTGCTCCCTTACGTAGATAGCTGATTTGGGGTAGTTTATCTGGGGTCATCCATTTGCGTGGCCTTTGAGGGGGTCCCTGGTGCTCCTGGTGGTTTTCTCTAATGTGTTCTTCACCATTCCCCTCAGAGGCCATGGTAAATGGACTGACATTACAGTTTGCATTGCTTCTACAGTTGTTTATCACCAATTTGGTCTTCGTTATGGCCTGCGTGCCATTGATTCATTTTTGGCATTGTTTGTTTTCTGTCCTTTTCCCATTGTGTCTGTTTGTCCACTCCCTGTGTACTACTCCTGCTTGTTTTTTTGTCAGTCTTTCTCATGGTTTGTTTTCTTTTCTTCCTCTAGTTCTCTCCTTTTCTTCCTCTACTCATCTGTAATGTCTATGCCCCCAACTCTGCTCAAATCCCCTTTCTCCGTAGGGTCCTAGCACGCCTTCATAAATACCCTTCTTCTGCGTGGCTAATGGGAGGGAATTTCAATTTAGTTTTTTCTCACACTGCTGATCGTCACTCCCTAAGTGGAGCCCGACCTCCCTCCCCCCAAATACGCCTATCTACACTTTTTCTGCGGTTAGTGCGTTCGGCTGCGCTCTTCGATCTTTGGCATATCAACCACCCGTCGGATCGCTCCTTCTCGTTCTATTCTCACCCCCATAGACTCCATACTCGTAATGATTACTTTTTTTGTCAACCTCCCTTTAGTGCGTATGCTCTCATCTGCCTCTATGGAACCTCATAGTCTGACCAAGGTCCTGTACTTGTGCCTTTTTCTCCCTTTACTTCTTCTCTGCGTCAATGTCATTGGCGTCTTAATGATTCTTTGCTGAAAAACCCTACTTCCCGGGACTCGATCTTGAATAGTATCACTGACTATTTTGCGGACAACGAGGGCTCTGTGTCCTCCCCAGCTACTCTCTGGGAAGCTCACAAAGCAGTGGTCAGAGGCCATTGCATAGCCTTGGGCTCTAGACTATAGTGATCCGCATTAGTGACTGCCCCCTCCCTCTCAGTGATGAGGCGTCTGGTCGCTGCGCAGACTCATTTAGGGGATTTGGCTCTTCACAAGGTGGAGCGCCAGCTGCTCTAAGCTAAAAAGAGGTTTTATGAAAAGGGCAATAAGGCCCATACTATGCTGGCCAGATGCTTACAGGATCGGGCTCCAGCCCAGACTCCTTCCACCTTGAGGGATGCTGCAGGGGTTATCATCATCATCTTAATTCTATCTCCCGCCTTTTTCAGGACTATTACTCTCAGCGGTATTCTCTTCCTTCCCAGCTTCCTTCAGACCCCGGAGAGAGAGCTAAAGCTTTGGACTCGTTCCTCTCTAGAAGTAGCCTTCCAGTTCTCTCTGCGTCTGACAGGGAGTTCTTGAACACTCCTATTACCTCTGAGGAGCTCTCTGAGGTTCTTAAATCTCTTCCGACGGGACGTTTTCCGGGCCCTGACGGGTTTACCTACTTGTATTATAAGACTTATTCCCCAGTCCTTCTTCGTAAACTGGTCCCCTTCTATAACTCTTTCCTCGGGGGAGGGGATCCCACAGACATTTTTGCATTCTTTGATTGCATTGATCCCTAAGTCTAATAAAGACCCCCATGTTTGCGTTAGCTATTGATCTATTGCCTTGCTTAATTCTGACCTCAAACTGTTTACTAAAATATTGGCTACGTGCCTTTGCAATTTCTTGCCCGCTCTTATCCATAAGGATCAGATCGGTTTGATTCCCGGTCGTCAGGGGGGCCACGGCAGAAGAAGAGTTGTCAACCTCATTGACTTGGTCAACAAATGGTCTGAGCAGAGGTTGATTTTAAGTTTAGATGCCGAAAAGGCGTTTGACAGGCTCGGTTGGCCATTCATGTTTCCTACACTTCAGAAATTTGGGATCACGGGTATCTTCCTCACAGTGCTGCGGAGTCTCTACTGCTCCCCCACTGCCTCTCTTAAACTGCCGTCTACTTCCTCTTTGCCTTTCACTCTCCACGATAGCACTAGACAGGGTTGTCCGTTGTCCTCCCTGATCTTTTCCCTTTGCATAGAGCCACTTGCGGCCCTGATCCGGAGGGGACCCGGACGTTTCGGGAATAACTTTACATGGGAGGGCTTTCAAGGTCTGCCTCTTTGCAGACGATGTTCTGCTCACACTTACTAACCCTCTCATATCCTTGCCTTCCTTATACCAACTTTTGCATGACTACGGCAGGGTCTCAAGCTATAAGATCAATCTCTCCAAGTCAGAGGCAATGCCCATCAATCTACCTTCTTCCTTGATTTCCTTGCTACGTTCTAACTACTCCTTCTGCTGGTCTCCCTCTGCTACTAAATATTTAGGAGTCTCCCTCTCCCCTAGTTATTCTTCTCTTTACTCTGTGAATTTTCCTTCTCTGTTTCGAGACCTGCGCTCCTTACTTGACAAGTGGCGGTCACAATATATTTCCTTCTTTGGACGTATTGCTGCTGTTAAAAGGACTATCCTTCCTAAGTTGCTCTACTTTTTTTTTAAACATTGCCGGTACGGGTTCCCTTGGCTGTGCTACGTTTGTTTCAGTCGGCGATTTTTCGGTTTATTTGGGACGCCAGGAGACATAGACTTGGGTGTTCCTGATATTGTGAAATATTACTGGGCTGCACACCTCTGTCACCTCGCAGCGTAGTCCACCTACCATGCTTATAGCAAATGGATGGAGATTGAGAAACTTTGGTTAGCTCCTGTTCACCCTAACTCTTTTCTGTGGTCTTTCCCGCTTTCCTCCCCTATGTCATTTACAAAATATGTATGGACACATTGCTCCAGGCGGTACCGACTCCTCTCCCCCTTCTCCCCACTGCACTCTTTTCTTTATCACCCAGATTTTCCCCCTTGTAGCACTTCCCCTATGGTCCGGGAATGGAGTTGGAGGGGATGTTCTGCTGGGCGGATGCAGTGAGCCCTGTCACACCCTCTTGTACTTTGAAGACTTGAAATCTCGCTGGGATCTCCCTGCTTCTGAATTGACCCACTATATGCAGCTTCGGCATTATCTGGAATCACAACCGCTCCCCACAAGCTTTGAGATGCTGTGTAGGAGCGGGCCACAGATGAATGGACTACTATCGAGTATTTACTCCCTCCTTATATCCCCTCCAGATGATACCCCCCCTTCTCATTGCTACATGGAACGCTTGGATGACGCCCTCAATACTACTCTTACGGTCCCTCAGTGGTGGGTTATTTGGGATAGGGCTTCCCACGCCTCTATCTGTACAGCTTACAAGGAGACGCAGTATAAAATGCTGATGGGCTGGTATCATACCCCAGTTCTGCTTAACAGACTGAATCCGGTTATCCCTCCTCAGTGCTGGAAGTGTGGAGTGGGCTTAGGAGACGTTTACCATATATTCTGGTCCTGTCCTCATATTATTCCATTTTGGACTATGGTCTAGAGCCTAATCCAGAATGTCCTGGGGGTTGGGGTGCCCTTAGACCCATTGATCTACCTCCTGCAATTGTCCACAAGAACACTGGCCAAATGACCATTTAAATTGTTTTTACATATTGTCCTAGCGGCAAATACCCTTATTGCTAAATATTGGAAACGGGCCTCCCCCCCCCCCCTCCTGAGAGTGAGTTGTTGGCCAGAGTACGTGAAATTCGCTCCCTGGAGTTTCTTACAGCCTCTCTGAATAACACTGCCCCTCAATTTCTCTTGGTGTTTGACCCATGGGATAGATTCACTGATAGCTAACCTCCCTGATTGCTTTTGCTTCTGGACCTTACTCCTCTTTCTTTTTCTTCTTCTTTCTTTCTTTTTCTCTGACTATGTTGTTGCCCCCCCCCCCTTCCCTGGTGTTGCATGTTGTTGTGTTCCCTTCCTCATCCCCCCTGCCGCCCTTCCCCCCTTAACCCCCCCTCATCCTTCACCCTCCCTGCCCATCTTGCCTCCCCCCTCCACTTGTACTAAGAGAAATGATTATAATGTTCGCTGGACTATACCTTCTAGCGTATTCATGTTTCAACTGATGGCTTACTGTTGTTACTGATCTTGTATGCCTTTCTCCTTGGGGAAAGTATCTCCAACACTTTAAGTCTGTTTGTATTTCTTTAATTGTCCTAAAAATAATAAAAATTACAGTAAACAAAAGAAAAGAAATAATACTGTTATTCAGTATGACATGCAGAGTGCAGGCATCACTGCAGAAGAGCGTCTGGATGTGGCAGCAGGGAGACCATATGGCGTCAAAATTGAAGAGAATAAATAGATCTTTTATGTAATTTTTCTTTAATTTAATTTGAATTCATTTACATTTTTTGAGTACCCATTCTGGTGAGCATAGAGCTGGCGGTCCGCCGGGTGGCGAGGTACGATCTGTTCCAGCCAGTGCCTCTCAGCGCCCCACCCCATACTGTCTTACTCTTTATGGAACTGCAAATGTTTCATTTAATCAGTTATGGTTCATTCTTATCACTCCAACCAGTTTCATTGGATTCTTGTGATAATTCCACAGCTAATATATGACGTCGACGACCATAGGGCCTCAGTTTTGAAAAGATTACATCGATTTTTTTGAAATTTAAATGTAAGATTTTGAAACTTAAATTTATTATTACACTCCCAAGTTTAATGTCCCGCGCCCTGGAGTTTACTTTGAATAAATAGTGTGGTTACAAAAGACCAAATCTAACAAGGAGTCACATGTCACATGGCGGCACAATGACAGAGCCTGGAGGTGGCTTCAGTATGAGGAGACCATACAGTGGCTGAATGACACAGACTGGAGTTGGCGGCAGAATGTGGAGAACATATAGTGGATGAATGACACAGCGTGGAGGTGGCGGCAGCATGAGTAGAACATATAGTGGCTGAATGACACAGCATGGAGGTGGTGGCAGCATGAAGACAATATATAGTGGCTGAATGACACAGGTGGTGGCAGCATGAGAAGAACAAATAGTGGCTCAATGACACAGCCTGGAGTTGGCGGCTGCATGAGAAGACAACAGTGGCTGAATGACACAGCCTGGAGTTTGCGGCAACATGAGGAGAATATATAGTGGCTGAATTACACAGCCTGGAGTTTGCAGCAGCATGAGGAGAAAATATAGTGGCTGAATGACACAGCGTGGAGGTGGCGGCAGCATGAGGAGAACATATAGTTGCTGAATGACATCGTGTGGAGGAGGCGGCAGCATGAGGAGACCACATAGTGCCTGAATGACACAGCCTGGAGTTTGTGACAGCATGACGAGAATATAGAGTGGCTGAATGACACAGCCTGGAGGTGGCGGCAGCATGAGGAGAACATATAGTGGCATGAGGAGACCACATAGTTGCTAAATGACACAGCCTGGAGTTTGCAGCAGAATGAGGAGAACATATAGTGGCTGAATGACACAGTGTGGAGTTGGCGGCAGCATGAGGAGAACATATAGGGGCTGAATGAAACAGCCTTGAGTTTGCGGCAACATGAGGAGAACATATGGTGGCTGAATGACACAGCCTGGAGTTGGCGGCAGCATGAGGAGAACATATAGTGGCTGAAGGACACAGCTGGAGGTGGCGGCAGCATGAGGAGATTAGGAGACCACATAGTGGTTGAATGACACAGCGTGGAGGTGCCAGCAGCATGAGGAGAACTTATAGTGGCTGAATGACACAGCGTGGAGGTGGCGGCAGCATGAGGAGAACATATGGTGACAGTATGATACAGCTTGGAGCTGGCATCAGCATGAGGAGAACATATGGTGGCAGAATGAGACAGCCTGGAGGTGGCAGCAGCAGCATCAGGAGCTCTGAAAGTGATCCGGTGACAGAGTGGTGCAGTGGGTGGCAATACCAGTACCCGGTAATGAAGGTGGGTGAAAAAAGAAGAACTTGGCATCAGATGTGTGGCATCAGGTTGGTGGCAGGATCAGAATAGTAGCTGAGGCAGGTAGGCAGAAGAGAACAGTCTCTTATGTAGTTACTTTTGCATTACGTAAAACTTAACCTTTAATATGCTTTGGATAAGATATATGGCCCCCCCACCCCAATTTTTTTTTTATCAAACCAAAGGAAAGGTGTGCAAAAAACACCATGTGCCACCTACACCACCAAGTATTGATGTAATGCAAAGACCTCTAAAAGGTGGAAGGGAATCACATATGGTCCATTGTAACCAGTGGGGGCAAACACTTCCCCTGTAAGGCCCTACTCTCGGATTATTAATTCCCTTCTTGGCAACTGTTACTCACCCTAAAAAGGGAGGCCCCACACAGGAACCTCTCCCTATTTCCACTTACAAACACTGCCATTTCCCAGGGTTTTTAGGTGGAAATAGGGATTGGTTCCTGTGTGGGGCCACCCTTTTTCAGACGAGTAACACTTTCCTCAAAAAGGTGGAAGGGAACAACGTATTGTCCATTGTAGCAGGTGGGGGTAAAAACTTCCCCTGCAAGGCCCTATTCTTGCCCTATTAATTCCCTTCTTGGCAAGTGTTACTCACCCTAAAAAGGGCGACCCCACACAGGAACCTCTCCCTATTTCCCCCTAAAAACCATGGGAAATGTTAGTGTTTGTAGGGGGAAATAGGGAGCAAGTGTTACACGAGGAATTAATAATGGGAAAGTAGGGCCTTAGAGGGGAAGTTTTTACACCCATCGGTTGCAATGGACCATACGCTGTTCCCTTCCACCTTTTAGAGGTCTTTGCATGACATCAATACTTGGTGGAGTTGGTGGCACATGTTTTTTTTTTCTGCACAACTTTCCTTTTGTTTGATTTAAAAAAAAAAATTTGAGTACGTATATTATATCATATGAAAAGTTAAGTTTTAGCTAATGCATATCCTCAATACTTGCTTGTGGTCTGATGGCGAGGAATGTCTGTAAATGGGGTGCAGCACGGATGTCTTTTTACGTCCGTACATGCGAGAGAAGGCTTCAGTAAGAAGTACAAGGAGTACGTCGGCGCTAAACGGACCCAGGACACGGCAGGTAGGAAAATAAATTTTTAAAATTTATTTTATGTTTAATTTTTTTTTTATATTTATGTTATCAGTTTATTTGATGCCAAATTATTTTATTTTTTTATTTTTATTAGTTTATTTTGTGTTTATGCCGTTCATTTTCACAATGGAATTTCTATCAGACCGTGATCATTTACGTGGAAATTATTTCCCCCCCATTTCCCCCCCCCCCCCATTATCCGAGCCTGATTTAAAAACCATGAATGACCTTTTTTATGAATATGAAAAACTCTGCAAGTCTGAATTACAACATGGAATTGATGCATTATTTTTACAACATTATTTAAATGACCATTTCTCCCCTCTGGGTTTACGTTTACCTTTTGACTCCTCTTTCCCTGATGATATTAGTTTTACTAAAGAATGGGATGAATATGCTGAACAATGCTCTAGGGGTCTCGTGGAGCGCCTCTCTCTAAAAAGATGGACGGTAACCCACAAATTCCTACAGCGGGCGCAGCATGTTAAAAAATGTACTTTCTCAATTTAAAAACACTTCTGAATATAAAAAAAATGGATGGGATCATTTATAATAGACTTAATAAATTAGAGGGGGATACTATAAATAAGAAGGTCCATAAGTTTAATAGAGATAAACATGATTATTCGTGTGGACAAATCCGCAAATGGCCAAAAAATAATAATATACATTATAAATCTAATTAAATTATGAAACCAATTGCCTATGATATGGATTTACTCCCCTCCACCCACACGAGAATCATTAGAAATTCTACCTACAGGAATGTATCTAAAAGAAATACACCCACCAATAGGAACAAGGGTGATTCTGTTAAAGTCATTGCTTCTTCCAGTGAAAAAACAGATACAAATCCAGGTCTTTTTAAAAATAAAAAACCTGGTTCTGATATTCATGATACAACATCCCACATTGACTTTTCCATGTATAAACCTGACCATAAGATGGTCTGTCCTCTGCTGCCTCCGCTTAATAAAATTACACCTCATACCAAATTAGTCACTATCACTACTCCTGTGCAAAATATTGTAGTTTCTCCTAGCAACAGTAATAGCTGCCATATAGACTCACACTTGAATTCTAAATCATTGAATTTATCACTACTCACAGTAAACTCATCACCATTATCTGATTCCTCCACGATCACTCAGAACTCTGTATTATCTCCCAGCATAACTGACACTTGTGAATCTTTCCAGTATTTAAACTCCCTCGGTGCCACTGTTCACGCTGCACTGACACCGTTAGTAATCTCCACTCGAGTTCTCAACAACCGGATCACACAATACTTCCCTCCACTTTCCACCACACTAGCACAAAAAAGAAAAGAAAATCCAGGGGCAGCAGAGGAGGAAAATCTTAAAAATCCACAACAAAAAAATCCATAACATGTTTCCCGATTACCAGAATTAAAAAAGAAAAAAGAAAACCATTTAATTTATCCTCTTACCTGTTGGTAGAAAGTGAGATTAGTCTCCTCTCCAAGGGACTCTCATTCTGCCCTATGTCCCACCCCAATGACTTTCAACTATTCCTAGACCTAAATCAATACATTAGGAAATTGACCTTAGCTAGGCATTTTTCTATGACAACTAAACAGCATTGTAATACAGTTAATAATTTTACTGATGTACAGCCAATGGGGGACCCTATTAATTCTGATTCTTTACAATCTAAGACTAATCTTGTAGACATCAAACATGTTGATGTCAGACCCGTGTCAAATTTCTATCCCTTACACCACCGTGGGAATCACCTTGAGACATTTTATAATGTGGTTATGAATGAGTTCAATATACTCAGTGAAGAGTCAGTTATTTTCAGGGACAATAATAATTTATCGGCATCCGAGAGGAAAGCAATTACATCTCTTCAAAATAATACTAACATAATTATACGCCCCGCCGACAAAGGTGGGGGCATTGCTATTTTAAATTATGATAGCTACATTACTGAGGCTCGCCGAATCCTCTCTGAAGCTGAATATTACATTGTACTGGAAGCTGAGCCTTCGCCTTTATATTTTGATGCATATAATACTCTTATTCAATGTGCGACAGACAAAGGTCTGTTGAATAAAAGGGAGTACACGTTCCTTTCAGTTAAACATTATTCTTTACCTATTTTTTATTATTTACCCAAATTACACAAATGTAGTACTAATCCTCCTGGTCACCCTATTATTTCTGGAATTAATTCTATTACAGCTAATTTATCCCATTATGTTGCTCTTTTTTTACAGTCATATGTTTTAAAACTCCCCTCATATCTCAAAGATTCTACACAGCTTAACAATTTAATTTTACCATCCCAAATTTTCTTTTTAACCTTGGACGTGTGCTCCCTTTATTCTAATATAAATACTGAACTGGGAATCCAGACTATTGGAGAATTCCTCCATGGTTACCCTACACTTGATAGGAATCAAGCAGATTTTCTTTTAGATTCTATCTCTTTCATTTTATTACACAATGTGTTTTCTTTTAATAAGACAGTATTCAGACAGGTTAAAGGCTGTGCCATGGGGACGTGCTTTGTCCCCAGTTATGCTAATTTATTTATGGGGGCATTTGAGTGCGTCCACATGGCACAGCATGCATTTTTTTCACCATTCATTTTATTTTTCCGTAGATTTATAGACGACTTATTTATCATTTGGACTGGATCGGAGAAACAAGCTATCGATTTTGTGAATGAATAAAATGATAATACTTGGGGTATTCAATTTACCCTTAATCTATCTTCTACCACCATACAATTTCTAGATCTAGAAGTTATGAATATTGATGGCAATATAGTTACCAGAACTCATTTCAAACAGATGAAGAGTAGATGTTAACAGTTTCTTACATTTTAATAGCGCCCACTATCCAAAATGGCTCAAAGGGGTCCCATATGGACAAATTTTTTAATTTTAACATCTTTATTGATTTTACAATAACCAACAGAAAGGATACAGTAGAGACTGACCAGGGGATCAGACATAAACTGTACAGAAAACAAAGTATACAGAAAACATAGTCCCTTTAGGGATGAGTGTAACAAAATAAACAATATACAGATAGCAAAGCATCCTAAGGTACAACACATCAAAAGTAACCAAAGGGGTATATTAGTAAAACACATCCTAACAGTTCGAATGTTCAAACAAATTAGCTATGAAGGTCTTGTTTTTAAAATACGAATCGCTACAGAGCTAGCAGAAACTGATCAGGGGCTCCAATAAATTCAGAGCATGGCTATACTTCATGTCAAACACTTAGGTGAGTATCACATGTGACAATAGTGGGTATAAGACATCACTGATATATGTATATCACATCAAATCATACAAGTAATATGGGAAATTGACCGTCAGCAGGCAGACTCCGATAAAAGAGGGAAAGAGAAAGAAAAAAAAAGAGTAAGAGGAAAGGAGTAGAAAGAAGGAGGCTAACATACAGCTACGGTAACACAGCAGCAGTCAACAAGGTGAGGTGTAGTGAGGACTAGTCAACCAGAGATCCCATTGTTGCAAAAATTTCCCATCCCTGGAGTTAGCAATGGCAAAGGTTCTCTCATAAGAGCAAGTCAGGTTGACATAGGAAAGGGTTTCGGACAGAGTGGGGACCAGAGGGCTCTTCCACTTTCTAGTGATGCACAGCTTCGTGGACATAAATAAGTGCACTGCTAACGTTCTTGCGTTGGGAGGATAGCAATCCAAGTACAATAAAAGCAAAGCAGTGGGGGGAGATAAAGTAACAGAAAAGCCCAGCAACCTGCTAAAAACCCCCTCATGCCATACCATTTTGGAAACTAGACCCCTTGAGGAACGTAACAAGGAATTAAGTGAGCCTTAATACCCCACAGGGATTTCACGACTTTTGCAAATGTAAAAAAAAAAAAAAAAAAAAAAATATCTAAAATGCTTGGTTTCCCAAAAATTTTAAATTTTTCCAAAAGGTTAAAGCAGAAACTACCCCCAAAATTTGAAGCCCAATTTCTCCCGATTCAGAAAACACCCTATATGGGGGTGAAAAGTGCTCTGCTGGCGCACTACAGGTCTCAGAAGAGAAGGAGTCACATTTGGCTTTTTTTAAGCAAATTTTGCTCTGGGGGCATGCCGCATTTAGGAAGCCCCTATGGTGCCAGGACAGCAAAGAAAAAAAAAAAAAACACATGCCATACCATTTTGGAAACTAGACCCCTTGGGGAAAGTAACAAGGGGTAAAGTGAACCTTAATACCCCACATGGGTTTCACGACTTTGGCATATGTAAAAAATAAATAAATAAATAAAACCTAAAATGCTTGGTTTACCAAAAATTTTACATTTTTACAAAGGGTTGAAGCAGAAAATACCCCCCAAAATTTGAAGCCCAATTTCTCCCGATTCAGAAAACACCCCATATGGGGGTGAAAAGTGCTCTGCTGGTGCACTACAGGTCTCAGAAGAGGAGGAGTCACATTTGGCTTTTTTGAAGCAAATTTTGCTCTGGGGGCATGGCGCATTTAGGTAGCCCCTATGGTGCCAGGACAGCAAAAAAAAAAACACATGGCATACAATTTTGGAAACTAGATCCCTTGGGGAATGTAACAAGGGGTAAAGTGAACCTTAATACCCCACAGGGGTTTCACGACTTTGGCATATGTAAAAAATAAAATAAAAATAAAAAAACAAAAATGCTTGGTTTCCCAAAAATTTTACATTTTTACAAAGGGTTAAAGCAGAAAATACCCCCCAGAATTTGAAGCCCAATTTCTCCTGATTCAGAAAACACCCCATATGGGGGTGAAAAGTGCTCTGCTGGCGCACTACAGGTCTCAGAAGAGAAGGAGTTACAAATTTTGCTCTGGGGGCATGCCGCATTTAAGAAGCCCCTATGGTGCCAGGACAGTAAAAAAAAAAAAACACATGGCATTACATTTTGGAAACTAGACAGCTCTGGGAACTTAACAGTGTTACAGTGAGTACTTACACCTCACAGGTTTTTTGAACAGTGGACCGTAAAAGTGAAAAATTAGATTTTTTTGCACTATATTGATGGTGTTACCCCAAATGTTTCATTTTCACATTGGGTAATAGGGCAAAAGGCCCCCAAAATTTGTAGAACAATTTTGTCTGAGAAAAAAAAAATACCCCATATGTGGATGTAAATTGCTCTGTGGACGCACTACAATGCTCAGAATAGAAGGAGTGAAAATTTTGTTGTAATTGAAGTCGGGGGTCATGTGCATTTATAAAGCCCCCATTGTGCAATAACAGCAAAAAAAAACAAAACACATGTGACACCATTTTAGAAACTACACCGCTCAATGAACGTAACAAGGGGTACAGTGGGAAATAACACCTCACAGGTTTTTTGAAAAGTGGGCCATAAATTGAAAAATTAGATTTTTTTACAGTAAAATGCTGGGGTTACCCAATTATTAACATAGTTAGTACGGTCGAAAAAAGACATATGTCCATCAAGTTCAACCAGGGAATTAAGGGGTAGTGGTGTGGCGCGATATTGGGGAAGGGATGAGATTTTATATTTCTTCATAAGCATTAATCTTATTTTGTTCCAGGAATGTATCTAATCCTGTTTTAAAGCTGTTAATTGTTCCTGCTGTGACCAGTTCCTGAGGTAGACCGTTCCATAAATTCACAGTCCTCACGGTAAAGAAGGCGTGTCGCCCCTTGAGACTAAAATGTTTCTTCTCCAGACGGAGGGAGTGCCCCCTCGTCCTTTGGGGGGGTTTAACCTGGAACAGTTTTTCTCCATATTTTTTGTATGGGCCATTAATATACTTATATACGTTTATCATATTCCCCCTTAAACGTCTCTTCTCAAGACTAAACAATTGTAACTCCTTTAATCGCTCCTCATAGCTAAGATGTTCCATTCCCCATATTAGTTTAGTCACGCGTCTCTGCACCCTTTCCAACTCAGCAGTGTCCCTTTTATGGACAGGTGCCCAAAACTGAACAGCATATTCCAGGTAAGGCCGTACCAATGATTTATAAAGGGGGAGTATTATGTCCCTGTCCCTTGAGTCCATGCCTCTTTTGATACATGACAATATCCTGCCGGCTTTGGAAGCAGCAGCCTGACATTGCATGCTATTCTGTAGTCTGTGATCTACAAGTACACCCAGATCCTTCTCTACCAGTGACTCTGCCAGTTTAATCCCCCCTAAGACATACGATGCATGCAGGTTATTAGTACCCAGATGCATAACTTTACATTTATCCACATTGAACCTCATTTGCCAAGTGGATGCCCAGACACTTAGTCTATCTAAGTCATCTTGTAACTTATGCACATCCTCTATAGACTGTACCGTGCTACAAAGCTTGGTGTCATCTGCAAAGATAGAAACAGAGCTGTTAATACCATCTTCTATATCATTGATAAATAAATTAAACAACAGCGGTCCCAGTACTGAACCTTGGGGTACACCACTAATAACCGGGGACCAATCAGAGTACGAATCATTGACCACCACTCTCTGGGTACGATCCATGAGCCAGTGTTCAATTAAAGTTACAAACTAAAATTTGCAAACCCAAAGACCTTAACTTACCTGTCAGACGTCTATGAGGGACAGTATCAAACGCTTTGGCAAAATCCAGAAACACTATATCCACAGCCATTCCTCTGTCAAGGCTTCTACTCACCTCTTCATAAAAACAAATTAGATTGGTTTGACAACTTCTATCCTTAGTAAACCCATGCTGGCTATCACTTATAATACAATTATCCCCTATGTATTCCTGTATGTAATCCCTTATAAGTCCTTCAAACAATTTACCCACAATGCACGTTAAACTTACCGGTCTATAGTTTCCTGGGGAAGACCTAGAGCCCTTTTTGAAGATTGGCACCACATTCGCCTTGCGCCAGTCCCTTGGCACAATACCAGACACCAGAGAATCTCTAAATATCATGAACAGGGGTACAGATATTACTGAACTTACCTCTCTAAGAACTCTTGGGTGTAGTCCATCCGGTCCTGGGGATTTGCTTACATTTATATCACTTAACTTACCTTGTACCATCTCTACATTAAGCCAGTTCAGTACATTACATGATGTGTTACCAGCACTGACCTGGCCAATGTCAGCTCCTTCTTCCATAGTGTATACAGAATTAAAGAAGCCATTCAGTAGCTCCGCCTTCTCTTGATCGCCTGTGACAACCTCCCCATTATCATTATTAAGGGGTCCTACATGCTCTGTCCTTGGTTTTTTTGCATTTATATATCTAAAAAAATATTTAGGATTAGTTTTGCTTTCTTTGGCCACCTGTCTCTAATTTTGAATTTTTGCTGTTTTTATTACATTTTTACAGATTTTATTAAGCTCCTTGTACTGTTTAAATGTTATAGCTGACCCATCAGATTTGTATTTTTTGAAGGCTATTTTTTTGTTGTTTATTGCTCTTTTAACATCATGTGTCAGCCATGTAGGATTTAGTTTTAATCGTTTATATTTGTTCCCCTTTGGTATATATTTAGCTGTAGAGTTATTTAGAGTTGATTTAAAGATGTCCCATTTACCTTCTGTATCAGTATTTGACAACACCTCCCCCCAGTCTATGTCCTGTAGTGCAGCCCTCAGCCCAGGGAAATTTGCCTTTTTAAAGTTATATGTTTTTGCCTTCCCCGCCTGTCTTTGTTTTCTACATTTTAAGTCAAAAGTAACTATATTGTGGTCGCTATTACCAAGGTTTTCCCGCACAGTTACATTACCAACCAGCTCTGCGTTGTTGGAAATGATCAGATCCAACAAGGCATTACTTTTTGTTGGGTCCTCCACAAACTGGCCCATAAAATTATCCTGCAATAAATTTAGGAATTGTCGCCCCTTTGTAGTTTTAGCCCCTTTATAGTTTTAGCCAACCCCGGACCCCAATCTATATATTTTCACAAGGAGTAATATGAGAAATTGGGTTACACATTTTGGAGGGCTTTTTTCCCCTTACTATAAAAATACATCCACATATGGGGTAACGTGCTGGGCGGGCGCACAACAAGGCTCAGAAGTCATAGAGGTCACTTTGTATTTGTGGCCTTTGGCATATCAGTAGCTGACGGTTACATGCATTCCGAGGAAAATACAAAAATGAAACACCCACATGTGACACCATTACAGAAAGTACCCACCTTGAGGAATGGGTATAGGGGTAAAGAGGAAATTTTTAATGCACAGGTGTTTCATAAATTTATTTTCCAGGAATGGATGAAGGGTAGCTTTTGAAAATTGCAATTTTCAACCTATGCTCTGCTTCATTTTTCTGGGAACAACTAACATGTGACTCCGAATTGTCGCCTGGAAATACGACAGAGCTCAGCGAGAACTCTTCGCATTTGAGGCGGATGTTTGTTACGGACCTAACAGTTACATACATTCAGAGGAAAATACAAGAAAGGAACACACATATGTGAGATTATTTCAAACAGTACACCCCCTAGGGAAGGTATATAGGGTGAGGTGAAGATTTGGAACAGACGGGTGTTCCCTTCATTTATTTTCCAGGAATGGATGAAGAGTACTATGGGGGGAAGAAAATTGCAATTTTAGTACTGATATGCCAATTATTTTCCCAGAATGATGACCCAGAGTACAGCCAAAAGTAAAATTGATGCCCGCCCCAAACCCTATACTCTGAATCATCATTCTGGGAAGGGGATGTGTGGGGCCGTCCCTATTCTGTTACCTCAAATGCGCAACCCGCTCAGGTGGGGAGAGAGAGCGTTGCGCATTTGAGGCAACTGCAAACCTCCAATGCTGTTGACTCTGTGTCCCATGACCCATTTTTGGGGGGACATAGATATTATGAGGGGCATTGGGAAAGATGTTTTGGGTTTGATTTTTGGGGGGTAGGGTATTTTGGTATAAAATTTGGAAGATAATGTACCCTGGACTGGTACATTGGAGCCGAATTCTGGGGAATGAAATTTAGGGCAAAGGATGGAAAATTTAGTACTCCATGGAAGTGTAATACTCCCTGAAGCAGCCTATGCAGAGGCCCGGATGATCGGGGCAAGTGTCACACTGAATGGTGGTGTCCCTCCGTCTCCCCTTCCTGTGACACACTCTGCATCTTTTATGGGTTCTTCCCGACCTTCCAGTGTTGGGGATCACACCTGAAAAGTGTTTGCCGGGGACGATCCGGGAACCTAAAGTTCCTGAGGTGCTCTGACCCGCTCTTTGGTGGTCACCAAAGATGAGTGCCTTTAGAACTACCGTACCTCTTGGAACTCCAGGTATGTCCCTGTGTTGCCAGCGTTCTGGTACAGTATAAAAGAGTTGTACATGGCAACCTGTACTATGTAGACTGTAACCTTTTTATACCATACGCATGTTTTCCGCATGGTGTTATATGGCTTGAGGACTTGATCAGAAAGATCAACTCCCCCCATATACCGATTGTAGTCCAGAATACAATCGGGCTTGAGGACCGGTCCCGCGGTACCTCGCACAGGGACAGGGGTGCTGCCATTCCCATGAATTGTGGTGAGCATAAGGACATCCCTCTTGTCCTTATACCGGACCAACAACAGGTGCTCATGGGAAAAGGCACGGGACTCACCCCGGGGGATAGGAGCATGCAGGGAATGATGGGGCGGAAGGCCTCTTTGATTCTTCCGGACTGTCCCACAAGCGACCGTGGATCTGGCGGCGAGGGATGAAAAGAGAGGGATACTAGTATAAAAGTTATCCACGTAAAGGTGGTAACCTTTATCTAGCAATGGGTGCAAAAGGCCCCAAACGATTTTCCCGCTAACACCCAGAGTGGGGGGACATTCTGGGGGTTCAAAACGGGAATCTCGTCCCTCATACACTATAAACTTGCAAGTGTACCCGGAGGTATTCTCGCAAAGTTTATACATCTTCACGCCATACCGCGCCCGCTTGGTCGGAATGTATTGCCGGAAGCTGAGTCTCTCCTTGAAGCTGATGAGCGACTCATCAATAGAGACCTCCCTTCCAGGGACATAGGCCTCCCAAAATCTGGCCCCGAAGTGATTGATGACCGGCCTAATTTTATACAGGCGGTTATATGCGGGATCAGTTCGGGGGGGACATGCCGCATTATCAGCATAATGCAAACATCTACGAATGGCCTCGAACCGGGAACGTGTCATGGCCATACTGTAGAGGGGTGTCTGGTAAAAGACGTCCCCACTCCAATATTGCCTGACACTGGGTTTTTTAACTACACCCATATGCAGCACGAGGCCCCAAAAGGTCCTCATTTCGGCTGCATCGCCTGGAGTCCAGCCGCCGGGGCTAGCTAAAAGTGAGCCCGGGTTATCGTCGACGAACTGTTGGGCATACAGATTCGTCTGTGTAACCATCAAATTAACAAAGTCGTCACTGAAAAAATGACCGAAAAAGTCCTTTTCAGTGAACCCAGCGATGTTAATTTTGATTCCTGAGTCGCCAACAAACTCAGGAATCACGGGCTCGTGGTCCGCTGGCTCAGCCCAGTCAAGTTCTCCGGTACGAGGTACCAGTGACCTTGGCTGGGGGGCTTCACTAGTATGAGCGCCAGGGGGACTCATACTAGCATGGGGCACAGGGTCAAGGGCAGAGGAGGTTTGCGGCACCGCATGGCGGCGAGTTCGCCGCCTTGGTGGCTCATCATCTGAACTAGATGATAAGGAGGACGATGAAATAAGGAAGGTGGGGTCTTCATCGTCCTCTGAGATGCTTTCAGAGTCGGAGGCAATTATGTCATATGCCTCCTCCGCCGAAAACACTCTGCGGGCCATTTCCCTACTCTTATGGGGATACGGGTATGTGTGTGTGGGCAGGGGGAAAACTTTATTGGTGTGTGTGCTGCGTGTGGTGTGGTGCGATACTACCTCCCTAACCCGCCCTAACCTAACCTAACTAAACTAACCCGCCCTAACAGAAAAAAATATAAAATAAAAAGGGGACTTTAAAAAAAGGGGGGACTTCTAGCGCAAAAAAAACCCTGCGCCAAAAAAAAAAGCGTTTGTCTAATCAGTGGTGTGCGCACTGATTAGCGCTTGTGGTGGCAGGGGGCGCAGAAGTCAGTGGGGGGTCCGGCCACTCAGCCCAGAACAGTGGCTGGTGGCTTGTACACAGAACCCCACACAAAAAAAAACCGAAAAATTAAATTAAAAAAACGCTTTACCCCGAAAAAAATGCACTCGCCTGAACCAAAAAAAAAAAAACGCTGATCAGTGAAAAAGTGAAAAATCACTGACAGCGGTGGGACAGGCTGCACACACAGGTACGGTCCGTCCACACAGTACACGCCTGCTACTGGTGGCTCGGACTGCCTATGGATGCAAAAACACGCTAGAAAACCCGAAAAAAAGCGCCAACACCACAAAAAAAAAACGCTGATCAGTACTACGGGACTGATCAACGGTGGCGGGCCGCTCTTTTATAATTAAGAGGGTCCGCACACACGCTTAGTGAAAAAAAAAAAAAAAAAGATCTGCGCCAAAAAAAAGGCTGGCGGCAGACCGCAGTGACCCAGCAGGGCCGGGGTCACGCAGCTAAAGGTGCTACGGACCCACGGACACCCACTGAGGTACACCGAAAAAAAAAAATGTAAAACTTTTTTTTTTTTTAACCCTAACCTGTCCCTACCTAATCTAAAGCTATCCCTGGGGATTTCTGTGCCAAGGGGCCACAGAAAGGGGACAAGGGGATGGTGGGCAGCACGGGGCTCCGTCCTGCTCGCCAGATCTCTGTGGAATGGCGGGCAGAACGGAGCAACGTACTCCTAGCCCCCACCATCCCCTCCCATTACATTGTGATTGGTGTGGCCACTTTGGCCACCCAATCACAACTGTACTGAGGGGGGTGGCCACAATGCCAGCCCCCAGTACAGCATGGGCGGCGAGCGGCGGGGAACGGAATCGCAGCGCATCGCTCATCTGAATTGACGAGCAATGCGCTGTGATCGCCGACATGGGGGGTCATCGTGACCCCCCTGGGCGATATGCCCCGATGCCTGCTGATCGATTTCAGCAGGCATCGGGCGCCGGCTCCGCTCCAGATGGTTGCGGGGGGTCGGTAAAGCACATGACGTTCTCATACGTCATGTGTCCTTAAGGACTCGGACATGGAGACATATGCAAACGTCATGTGTCCTTAAGGGGTTATAGAAAAAAAAGGTTTTCCTGCGCTTAAAAGTGGCCTTATCATTGCAAAAGGCCTACATACAAGCAAATAGCATACTATTTAGTACCTGTATTTCTGTTTTATACCACACGTTATACACCTGCCGGTATATTAAAGAAAAAAAAAGGTTTTCCTGCGTAAAAATACGCTTTTTCAGTGGCCTTATCATTGCAAAGGGCCTAAATTCAAGCAAATAGTGTACCATATACCACCTTTTTTTCTGTCTCTGTGCTAAATTAAGTGTTATACCACACGTTATACACCTGCCGGTGTATTAAAGAAATAAAAAGTTTTTTCTGCGTACAAATACGCTTAACAGTGCGCTCATCATTGCAAAGGGCATACATACAACCAAGTAGTGAACTATTAAGTACCTGTATTTCTGTCTCGGTGCTAAATTCAGTGCTATTCCACACATTAGTATACACTGGCTGGTGTATACAACAAAAAAATAGTTTTTTTCTGCGTATAAATACGCTTAACAGTGTGCTCATCAGTGCAAAGGGCATACATACAACAAAGGAGTGTACTATTTAGTAACTTTTATTCTGTCTAGGGCCTATATACTTTGAAAGGACAGCCGTAAGTAATCGCCTGCTGCTGTTCTATACCCTCATAAACACACTATGTCAGGCAGGGAAGTGCCAGGACGTTCACAGAGAAGGGGCAGATTCCTACATACGTCAGGTAGAGTTGGAAGCAGACTTGGGGCGAGTGGCAACAGGAGTCGCAGCAATAGGCCTGAGCTCCCGTTAACACCCAGCGGTCGTGTCGTTGACCCATCTCTCCTCATCAATTGGTTTGCACACTCATCCCCATCATCACAAGTGACATCTGACAACCCCAGTCAAGAGTCGGTGGGTTCCTCAGACACAACCCTCAGTTGGCATGGCCCGGGAGCAGTCCCTGCAATCCCATTGCCTTTGTTCTATCCTGTTCCCTCTCCCAAAGAAGTTTCTCATGCTTTGGGTTTAGCTCCACTATTTAGCGAGGACGATGTAATAGAGGACAGTCAGCATCTAATGGGCAGCCAAGAATGTGAGGAGACACGCGTCCCTTGCTCCGCAAGGCGGCCAAGTAGTGATGCGGAGATTGACGTGGGAGGCGGTGTTTCAATTGCTCAGGCAGACACTGTTGTGGAACACGAGGAGGACATCAGTGACGTGCACACATCTTTTGATGATGATGAAGCCGATCGCAATTGGGAGCCGGGTGCAGAAGCCAGGGCTTCATCATCATTAGGAGAAGAGATTTGCTCTTTGTCTATGAGGCAGCAAGGCGGTAGCACGGTTGGCAATCAGCGTGGTGGTGGCAGTAGTGGAAATTCAGGAGCCAAATATGCCAGGGGGAGACCACCTGCTTCGCGGCAAGCTACCATTCAGGGAGGTAGTGGAACAGGGGTTCCTGGAGATGGCGCCAATAGCAGTGTGCGGTACTCTGCGGTGTGGTTGTTCTTCATAAAGAATTCAGAGGACCTTAGCGTAGTCACATGCAAAATCTGTGGGCAGAAAGTGAAGCGTGGCCAGGGTCCCAATCTTGGCACCATGGCCCTGCGTCAACACATGATTCGCCACCATAAAGCGGCCTGGGATAACCGTGGCTCCGAGGTAGTGGTCCAGCCTGCTGCATCACCCAGTGGCCATCCGCTCCCTCCGTCATCCAGCCACTACACCACGCTCTGGTAGATTAATCCTTGCTCATCTGGATAGATGCCCTTGGAGATCAGGATGGATCTTGGGACCAAATTTTTGGATTCTGTGTTATACAATCTCTTTCTGTTGGTGGTCAAAAAAGAAAAACATAGTTTAGGCATTTATTTCATGATTTCTTATGATGGACCTCTTGAACGGATGAGCTGGACTTTTTGGAGAAATGGACTACAGACTACAATCCTGTGGGGATGATCCAGAGTTTTTTGGAGAAGGATATGATGGGAGTTCTTGTACATGGGATTTTTGTATTTATATGTACATATTGAGGTCTATATGGGACTTCTTTGTATATTTGTATATATTATTATTTGCCATATGCATATAGGTGTTCCCTAAGTCTGGGAAGATGTTTCCCACAAACTTAACATACAGGGTAATGAGGGTACGATAGGAATTGTATATAATTTTAGGGAACTTGCAGGTGTGACAATGGCCCGGCGGAATTAGATATAACCAATAGGATGATGTATACATGGTGTTTTGTTTCTTGAATGATATTTTGAGGTTCTATGCAAATATATAAATAACGGTATTAGGTAGGGTTAATTATCATGTATTACTGAGGTTTTGATCAATAGGGGTTATATAATTTTAAATATGGTACACATATATAGGGGTATTTTATTTATTTATCATTTTTTGTACTATTAGGTTTCACGTGAAGGTTTTTTTAAGCATGACTTATTAGGTAATTTTGGTATAGATTTCACCTGTACTTTATTAAGTTTCACATGAGGAGTTTATTTATTTATTTTTGAATTATCAGTGTGGTCTATGTACAAGTGGTAGAGATTCAAATTGTGTTTCATTTTACTGGATTAATTATTTGTGGTATTACAGGTACTTTATAATTTCAATTTTTGCTTTAGGGCATATGAATTTTGCGATCATGGGATATATTATATATACTGAATATATTGATTGGAGAATTGTGATCCTATATGTACTAATATACTTACCTTTGTTGTTAAGGATATGGGTGGTCTAGATTATGGATTCTCCATAATATTATCATATGAAGTACAGATCTGTCATGTGTTTTTACTCAACAGTTATTGGGGTGATACTCTCGTGCTGGCTGACGGCTAGCCCGTCCGCATCATCTCTATGGGAACGGTTTAAACATTACCGGTCATGTGATCTTTTGTAATTGGTCATATGACTCTCTGTTTCTATGGAGTCAGTGTGGTTACAATACCACACCGGCTGACGCCGACACGATTGCGTTGTCTCTATGGGAACCTCTGGTATATATCACATCGGCTCCATCTTACGGGAGCCCATGTGTTTGTATATGAAGGCTGCCATTTTGTTGGTGACTAAGACTTCTGAATATTCATACACGTCACCACGCCAACGGTTGCAGATAGCGACACATCGTGATGACATCATCTGCACTCTGACCTGAGCGTCAGATGATGCGGTGTTTGCCATGGCGGGGGATCCTATTGTCACACTTGCAAGGTATTTCTTTAGTTTAGCTATAGTATATAAGACACGTTATTCACTTTATACCTTCACACTCCTGAGGAAGTCACTTAGTGATGGAACGCGTGGAGGTTCTTGGATCCGGGCGGATGGGTGATATTTTGCTCTAACCCTCTTGCGAGCCTTGCCTCTCTTACATCTGGTCTCCATATTTGGCAGCTATCTCTAAAGGATTATTTGCACAGTAGACTCTTTATCCATTTATATATTATATGAGCTATGTATGACTTAATCTGAGATTTCCACTGTGAGACCATTGTCTGCATTCACTATTAGAGATTTTTATAGCACGTTACTTTCTTGATATACTGCAGATTCCTTGACCAGGTAGAAATTCTATGTGCTCGCATACATACATTTATTGTTATTTTCTTTGAGGGTAGAACGTTACATTTATTAGCCCGGTTTCTGTATGAGACGTACACCATGTCTCATCTGTGTGGTGTGGCCCAGGTTGGGCATTTTTAAGTGTTTTTAATCTGTGTGTCTTTATATTTCCTTATTTGCCTTGTATTATTTGTGCTCCAATAAAGATTGTTATTTTTGGAATAATTGATTGTTTCAGGTGTGCTTCCATATGCATTTCTTTTTCTTTTTTGCCTGTGGTTAGTTTTATGCAGGTCAAGCACCCTTATTTACCATCACTTTAGCTGAGCCCCCCTTTTCCTTTTTTCTTTTAGTTGCTACTCTGCGGTGTGGTTGTTCTTCATAAAGAATCCGGAGGACCTCAACGTAGTCACATGCAAAATCTGTGGCCAGAAAGTGAAGCGTGGCCAGGGTCCCAATCTCGGCACCACGGCCCTGCGTGAACACATGATTTACCACCATAAAGCGGCCTGGGATAACCGTGGCTCCGAGGTAGTGGTCCATCCTGCTGCATCACCCAGTGGCCATCCGCTCCCTCCGTCATCCAGCCAAGGCTCCACCACCTCAGCCGAAGGGAGCATTGTGTCAAACCATCCTTCTTGCGCTCCTGCTTCCTCCGCTCGTAGTCAGCCATTCCGCCAACAATTGATCGGCGAAGCCATATCCAAGAGATAACAGGATGCGCCCACTCATCCAACGGCGCAGAAGTAGAATGTGCTCCTGTCCAAGTTGCTGGTGTTGCAGTCCCTCCCTTTCCAACTGGTGGACTCATTTATTTGCGAAGAAGGCAGTACCAGCCCTGCATAAGTTTGTACAAGAGAAGGTGAGCCAGTCCTTGAGCCTCTCGGTGTGTTCAAAAGTGCACGGCAGCGCCGACGTGTGGAGCTGTAACTAGGGGCAGGGACAATACATGTCTTTTATGGCCCACTGGGTAAATGTTGTTCCTGCACAGCCACAGCAGCAACTTGGACAGGTCACACCGCTTCCTCCTCCACGCTCTCGCTCCCAGACAGTTGGTCCTTTTACAGTGTGCGCCTCCTCCCTCGTGTCCTTGGCCTCCACTGCACATCCAAATCTCAGTGGCCCTTCATCGTACCACGTGTGTAGGGCACGGCGGTGTCAAGCCATCCTTCACATGGTTTGCCTTGGCGAACGGAGTCACACAGGGGAGGAAGTGCTGAAGTTCATTAGGGAAGAAATCCGAGTATGGCTTACTCCACGAAATCTGGAAATGGGAACCATGGTGACCGACAATGGGAAGAACATTGTGGCCGCGCTGCGACAAGGAAGTGTGAACCATTCGCCCTGCGTGGCACACGTGTTGAATCTGGTTGTCAAGAAGTTCATCAAGTCTTCACCCCATTTGCAAGACGTCCTGACAATGGCAAGGAAACTGTGCATGCACTTCAGCCACTCGTACACCGCCAAGCACACTTTGCTTGAGCTGCAGCGTCAGAACAGTATACTACAACATAGTCTCATTTGTGACGTTGCCACACGTTGGAATTGCACCCTCCATATGTTGGACAGACTATACGAAGAAAGAAAAGCCATCACAGATTTTTTGATGATACAAGCAGATAGGAGTACTCCCCTGTGTAACTTCAATGTGAACGAGTGGCAGCTCATACGTGACACCTGCCGTTTGCTGAGGCCCTTTGAGGATGCCACATTTTTTGTTAGTCGCTCGAATTACGCCATGAACGACGTAATTCCACTCCTACATTTACTCCAAAAAATGATTGAAAACATGGCTAGTCACGGCAGTGGAGATGTTGCGCCTACATCAGAAGGCTACATGAGTCCTGTGGGGGATGAACTTGAAGAGGATGATGAGGGGCAGAGAGGAGCACAGTTTACGGTGGATGAGATGGCCGGTGTTTCTGGTCATTGGACAGGAGAGGAGGAGCAGGAGCAGCCAGAGGAGCTAGAGGGTTATTACGAGGGAGGCGAGACAGAGGACCCAGACACACCATGGCAGTATGCAATGGAGATGGAGGCAGGTAGTTCCAGCGATTCACTGTCATAAATGGCACGATGCATGCTGAATTGCTTGCGTAGTGACCCCCGAATTGTCAAAATTTGTCAGCGCGATGACTTCTGGATCTCCACCTTATTAGACCCTTGCTACCTGCCCAGAATGGGGGCCTTTTTTACACCCACTGAGAGGGAGGACAAACTGACCTACTTCAGGGAGCTTCTACGTAGTCGGTTGGTCGATGCCTATCGGCCACATGGTCCATCTACTCGCAGGTCTGACTCGGGGGGCCCTCTGCGCTCACCTTCCACTGCCACGGCTGCTGGGGAGGGGAGGGGTGGCCGGAGCAGTACCGGCTCAATCAACAGCAGCCTGAGTCTACAGTCGCTGAGGAGTAGCTTCCTTCAGCCGCATAGTGAAGCTACTCATCAGCAGCAGGTGGACATGGAGCAGGACCTGAACCAGCAGGTGAAGGCTTACCTCGACATGACCATGCCAACAACCATTGAAGATCCGCTGGACTTCTGGGCAGCCAAACTCGATTTAAGGCCGCAACTAGCGGAGTTTGCCCTGGAAAAGCTGTCCTGCCCGGCCAGTAGTGTGCCATCAGAGCGGGTGTTTAGTGCGGCCGGGGCCATAGTCACCCCAAGGCGAACTCGTCTGTCCACTAAAAATGTGGAGAGACTGACGTTTGTCAAGATGAATCAGGGATGGATCAGCCAGGATTTCCAACCACCAATGACAGATGGGTCTGAGTAGATTGACCATGCTCCTACAACAAAATTTTCTCTATTGTGGTTGGTTATGAAACTCTCTGGGGCAGACCTGGTGATTGTACGGCCCGCTTGACACATACGGCCCATTGATTGGCTCTGACCGGCCCACGCTGATTGGGGGACAACTATGCTGCCTAATCTGGGGGACATCTATGCTGCCTAATCTGGGGGACAAGTATGCTCCTAATCTGGGGGACATCTATGCTGCCTAATCTGGGTGACATCTATGCTGCCTACTCTGGGGGACAATTATGGTCCTAATCTGGGGGACATCTATGCTGCCTAATCTGGGGGACAACTATGCTCCTAATATGGGGAAAACTGAAGCTTCTGGCCTGCTTATTGCAAATGTAAACATTGATCTTTAAATGTAAGGGGTTATGAAAACCTCTTGGGTACTGCAAATGCATGCTCCAGACTCATTCTGTGTCTTTCAGGAACTACTTGCCACCCTGGTGCCTCTGGCCTTGGGCCTTAAATTTTTGGATGTTTAGCAGTAGCTAAATACATGCTTAATGCAAATTTCAACAATGATCGTTAAATTCTCGGCGCTCTGCCAGGGCCTTCTCCTACCCCGCCTGGGCCGATCCGAGGACCTCACTTACCAACTCACTAACTAATCCAATCGCTTATAGCAACGGGCGGTGTGTACAAAGGGCAGGGACTTAATAAACGCCAGCTTATGACCCTCACTTACTGGTAATACCTCGTTTTAAGATTAAATAATTGCAATCACAGATCCCTATCACGAACTGGTTTCAGCGTGCAACACGCACCTGTCCTTGAAAGATAGAGAGACGCTAATCCGTTCAGTGGAGCGCTTGTGAGGCCCAGGACATCTGAGGCCATAACACACATGTTATTGCTCGACCTCTTAATTGAGCGGGCAAGGTAAGGGGTTATTAAAGCCTCTTGGGTACTGCTGAGGCCTACTCCTGACTGCTCCTGGTGCAATGTATGGGATAATTAAACACTCTTGGGTAGTGTTGTTGTTAAATTTACTGGTAATTTTATCAGTAATAAAATAGAATTTTGCAGAATGCTAACCGTTACACAACGGAACGCTTGTTGCGTGTGATTTTTTAATGAAGAAAAAAAAATAGATGGAGAGGGATTAACTCTGCTTAATCATTTTTGGCGAATAGAATCCTTTTGCCATCTGATTTTTTGGAGACAGATGCACGTATACACATGTAATAATTTTTTTAACCAAATTTCAAACATTGTGTGGTTTATTACTTTTGAGAAGAATGTCTTTGGGTGGTCCACCATCCTGCATTATAGAGTCTTCTGAACTGCTGTATATGAGCTTGTTTTAAAAAAAAAAAAGGTATTTTGTCTGACAATTTCGATAAAATTTTGCGTTTTTTTGGGGTGGATTGTGAAGCCCGGGTGACGGGTGTGTTGTGTTACTTGTGCATCAGTCAACTCCAGTCTGTGTCCGTTAGGCAATATATGGGTTACTGATGCAGCAGAGGTGGGGCCTTGGTCTTGGAATTTCAATTATTTAAAAAAATGTTAACATATTGTGTGGTTTATTATATTATAGAAGAATGTCTTTGGGTGGTCCACCGTCCTGCATTATAGAGTCTTCTGAACTGCTGTATATGCGCTTGTTTTAACAAAAAGGTATTTTGTCAGACAATTTTGAAAAATATTTGCGTTTTTTTGGGGTGGAATGTGAAGCCCGGGTGACGGGTGTGTAGTGTGTACTCGTGCATCAGTCAACTCCAGTCTGTGTTTGTTAGGCAATATATGGGTTAATGATGCAGCAGAGGTGGGGCCTTGGTCTTGGAATTTCAATTATTTAAAAAAATTGAACATATTTTGTGGTTTATTATATTATAGAAGAATGTCTTTGGGTGGTCCACCGTCCTGCATTATAGAGTCTTCTGAACTGCTGTATATGCGCTTGTTTTAACAAAAAGGTATTTTGTCAGACAATTTCCCAAAAATTTGCGATTTTTTGGGGTGGATTGTGAAGCCCGGGTGTGTACTCAAGCATCAGCCAACTCCAGGCTGTGTCTTTCAGGCAATCCATGGGTTACTGATGCAGCTGAGGTGGGGCCTAGGTCTAGGAATTAAAAAAAAATTTTTTTAATTCAACAATTGTGTGGTTCATTATTTTTGAGAAGAAAGTCTTTTGGTGGTCCAGCGTCCTGCCTTATAAAGTCTTCTGAAATGTTGGATATGCGCTTGTGCTTACACAAAGTTGTAAATAAAAAAAAAAAAATTTAAACAATTTTGTTGATTTTGGGGCGGATTGTGAAGCCCTGTGTGTACTGGTTCATCAACCAACTTCAGGCATTGTCCTTCAGGCAATAAATGGGTTCCTGATGCCGCAGAGGGTCTGGGAATTTAAAATTTTTGGATTGCGGGTGCTACAAAAAAAGATGGACACACCCTAATCTGTTCAGTGGAGCGAGCCTGCGGCCCCAGACATCTGAGGGCATAACACACCTGTTATTGCTCGATCTCAGGAGAAGGGGGTTCATCATCGGGAGAAGAGAATTGCAGGTTGCCCTTGAGTCAGCAAGGCGGTAGCACGGCTGGCAGTCAGCGTGGTGTGGCAGTAGGGGAAATTCTGGAGCCAAATGTGCCCGGGGGAGACCACCTGCTTCGCGGCAGCTTACCTTTCCGGGAGTTAGCGGGTTACCAGCACCGGTCGATGAAAGATAGAGACACGCTAATCCGTTCAGTGGAGCGCGCCTGCGGCCCCGGAAATCAGAGGGCATAACACACCTGGTATTGCTCAATCTCGCAATTGATCGTGCAAAGGTAGGGGGTTATTAAAGCCTCTTGGATACTGCTGAGGCCTACTCTTGACTGCTCCTGGTGCAATGTATGGGGTCATTAAACACTCTTGGGTAGTGTTTTTTTTTTTATTTACTGATAATTTTATCAGTAATAAAATTGAATTTTCCAGAATGCTAATCGTTACACAACGGAACGCTTGTTGCGTGTGATTTTTTAATGAAAATAAATAAATAAATAAAAAAATACAGACAGGGATTATCTCTGCTTCATCATTTTGGGCGAAAAAAGTCCTTTTATGATCTGATCTTTTGGAGACAGATGCGCTTACACACATATTGTATTAGTTTTTGTAAAAAAATTTCAAACATTGTGTGGTTTATTATTTTTGAGAAGAATGTCTTTGGGTGGTCCAGCGTACTGCATTATAGAGTCTTGCGAACTGTTGGATATGCGCTTGTTCTTACACAAAGGTATTTCTTTAAAAAAATTGGGTGTACTGGTGCATCAGCCAACTCCAGGCTGTGTCCTTCAGGCAATATATGGGTTCCTGATGCCGCAGAGATGGGCCCTGGAAATTTCAAATTTTTGGATAGCGGGTGCTACCAATGAGAAATCTTTGACAAAAATTTCATATATTGTGTTGGTTTTTTGGGGGGGGGGGATTGTGAAGCCCTGGTGTGTACTCTTGCATCAGCCAACTCCAGGCTGTGTCATGCAGGCAATATATGGGTTACTGATGCCGCAGGGGTGGGGCCTGGTTCTGGAAATTTCAAATTTTTGCACAGCGGATGCTACCAATGAGAGATCTTTGACAAAAATTTCTCATTGTGGTGGTTTTGGAGGGGGGATTGTGAAGCCCTGGTGTGTACTGGTGCATCAGCCAACTCCAGGCTGTGTCCTACAGGCAATATATGGGTTCCTGATGCCGCAGAGGTGGGGCCTGGGTCTTGAAATTTCTAATTTTTGGATAGCGGGTACTACCAATGAGAAATCTTTGACAAAAATGTCATATATTGTGTTGGTCTTTTTTGGGGGGGGATTGTGAAGCCCTGGTGTGTACTCTTGCATCAGCCAACTCCATGCTGTGTCATGCAGGCAATATATGGGTTACTGATGCCGCAGAGGTGGGGCCTGATTCTGGAAATTTCAAAATTTTTGGATAGCGGGTGCTACCAATGAGAAATCTTTGTCAAAAATGTCATATATTGTGTCGTTTTTTGGGGGGCGATTGTGAAGCCCTGGTGTGTAGTGTACTAGTGCATCAGCCAACTCCACGCTGTGCCATTCAGCCACCAAATGGTCTCCTCTTGCTGCCAATATGTCCACGCTATGTCATTCAGTCACTATATTGTCTCCTGACACTGATGCCACCACCAGGCTCTGTCATTGTGCTGCTGTGCGGCAGTGATTCAAAGAGCGATGTCGGTAATCTGCATGCTATTCTGAATAACAGTATTATTTCACTACCCCAGCACACTCCATATGCGTTTTAGGACACAGCAAAGTGTTCTATACCCCTATAGAGGCTGTATGTAGGCTAGAAATAGCCTTTTTTAACATCGATTCGCCGCAAATAAATTCGGATTGAAACAAACTTTTCGGGAAAATTCTGCGAAGCGGCCGAATCGAATTTTTGAAAAGTTCACTCATCTCTAATTACAAGTGATCCCATCCTGAAGGACATGGCACCTAAGTGTCCTCAAATTACATTCAGGAGAGCAAAAAATCTGCAAAGTCTTATAGCTCCAAATAGAATAAAAACCAAAAATATTGAGTTGAATGCCTTTAAAATGTATTTACCATATACAGTTTGCTCTGCATGTAAAAAAACTAAATGTTTATGCTGTAGAATGATAGGGAGCAATTTAATTGTTTCCTTTCAGTCTACACAAAGCTCGAAACAATTCCCCATTGTTCAAACATTAAATTGTGAGACACAGTTTGCCATTTACCTACTCACTTGTAGTTGCGGTTTGCAGTACGTTGGCCGCACCATTCAGATGGTGCGATCACGTATGTGCAAACATTGCTCTAATATAAAAAAATACATTTTTATTACATAGTGTGTCACACCATCTCACACTTACTCACCCAGGTAATGCGGATTCATTGTCCCTTACTATTCTGGAAACTATACCGAGTGATTGTCCTAATCGATTCCAGCGATTAATTAACCGCGAATCGTTTTGGATGTTCAAGTTATCCACATTTTCCCCGCAGGGTTTAAATTAGAGCATTGAAAATGTACGATAATATTTTTATATATTATATATTTATCCGTAAAGTATATTTTGCATATTTTGTATATTTTGTATAATATTTTTGGTGTATCAAAATGTCCTGTTATATGTCATATTTTGTTTATATCTTTTGTTCCTATTGATTGTATTTATTGTATACTCTATATACACTGTCAGCCAGATCATATATATATAATATATATTTTACATGTATTTTTTTTACATTTTGAACATTGTATACCCTCATGGGTTAATGTTTGGTAGCCAAGTGGTTAACTTGGCCCTATTTATACCTACCCCCCTACCTTATTTGCCATGCCTGATGAATCTGCGCTTGCGCAGGGAAACGCGTTGCATCAAATAAACTGGATTTTATTTTCCTACCTGGCGTGTCCTGGGTTCGTTCAGCGCCGACGTACTTCTGTACTTCTTACTGAAGCCTTCTCTTGCATGTACACTTTGTGGACTCCACACCAGGAGGGCTGCAGACTGACCATTATATCCAAGCTATTCCCATTGTTGTGTATGTTGCTACACAACCACCCAGGGTAAAATTTGCTTTTATTCTCCCCTCCCCCCTATCTCCGGTGGTATTACCCTATGGAGTGCCTTCTCTCCTGTTTCTTTTTACGTCCGTGGCCGGCTCCCGATCTGTGAAGCGCGCTCAGCTTCTGAGCAAGCTTTGTATCTATGGGGTCCCAGTTGCTATCAGCAACCAGGACCCAGGACCTGCGGCTAATACCAGACATCGCAGATTGGGCTGATGTCAGGTATTATCCCTTTCGATGATAATTATACCGCATGGTAAATGGTGTACACGCAAAAAAAGATTCCAAAGTCCAAAATAGCATATTTTTGGTAATTTTTTTATACCATAAAAAATGAATAAAAAGTCTAATCAAAACAACAATGGTACTGATAAAAACTTCAAATCACGGTTCAAAAAATTAGCCCTCATACCGCCCCGTTCGTGGGGAAAAAAAAGTTATAGGGGTAGATGACAATATTAAACGTATACATTTTTGTGCATGTAGTTATGATTTTTTCAAGAAGTAATACAAAATCAAACCTATATAAGTAGGATATAATTTTAATCGTATGGACCTACAGAATAAAGATAAGGTGACGTTTTTACAGAAAAATGGAAATGCGTAGAAATGGAAGCCTCCGAAAGTTACAAAATGGCGTTTATTCTTCAATTTTGTCACACAATGATTTATTTTTTTTTGTTTTGCCGTAGATTTTTGGCTAAAATGACTGATGTCTTTACAAAGTAGAATTGGTGGCACAAAAAAAAAGCAATCATATGGATTTTTGTCACGATGCCGGCTGGCAGGAGGTGGATCCTCTGTGCCAGAGAGGGATTGGCGTGGACCGTGCTAGTGGACCGGTTCTAAGTCACTACTGGTTTTCACCAGAGCCCGCCGCAAAGCGGGATGGTCTTGCTGCGGCGGTAGTGACCAGGTCGTATCCACTAGCAACGGCTCAACCTCTCTGACTGCTGAAGATAGGCGCGGTACAAGGGAGTAGACAGAAGCAAGGTCGGACGTAGCAGAAGGTCGGGGCAGGCAGCAAGGATCGTAGTCAGGGGCAACGGCAGGAGGTCTGGAACACAGGCTAGGAACACACAAGGAAACGCTTTCACTGGCACAATGGCAACAAGATCCGGCGAGGGAGTGCAAGGGAGGAGATCAGATATAGCCAGGGAGCAGGTGGAAGCCAATTAAGCTAATTGGGCCAGGCACCAATCATTGGTGCACTGGCCCTTTAAGTCTCAGGGAGCTGGCGCGCGCGCGCCCTAGAGAGCGGAGCCGCGCGCGCCAGCACATGACAGCAGGGGACGGGAACGGGTAAGTGACCTGGGATGCGATTCGCGAGCGGGCGCGTCCCGCTGTGCGAATCGCATCCCCGACGGCCATGACAGTGCAGCGCTCCCGGTCAGCGGGACCGACCGGGGCGCTGCGGAGAGAGAGACGCCGTACGCGCTCCGGGGAGGAGCGGGGACCCGGAGCGCTAGGCGTAACATTACCCCCCCCCTTAGGTCTCCCCTTCTCTTTGTCCGGTAACTGCCTCCCCTGGGATGAGGACACCGGGAAAGGATGGAGGGATTCCTCAACGGCAGGCAGTACAGCACGAGTGGGAATGGGGAGGGAGGGCAGAGGGCGAGGCCTGGCACGGGGCAGTGTGACACCAGGACGAGGGCCATGAGGAGGCACCGAGGCTTGCCTGACTGGACTGGGAGGGGGGGAGAGGCACTTCTTAAGGCAGGCAGAGTCCATAAAGACCTTAGGGAGACCGGATACAGGGGGAACCACAGGGTCACGGCAGGGAGTACTGGGAACCGGTTTAAGGCAGTCCTTGAAGCAAGAGGTACCCCAGCTCTTGATCTCCCCTGTGGACCAATCCAGGGTTGGGGAATGGTGTTGAAGCCAGGGTAGTCCAAGGAGAATTTCGGAAGTGCAATTGGAGAGGACCAAAAACTCAATTTTTTCGTGATGAGTTCCGATGCACATTAGGAGGGGCTCCGTGCGGTAACGCACGGTGCAATCCAACCTGGCTCCGTTGACCGCGGAAATGTGGAGTGGCTTGACGAGACGGGTCACCGGGATGCGGAATTTATTCACCAAGGACTCCCGAATAAAATTCCCAGAGGCACCAGAGTCCAGGCAGGCCACGGCTGAGAGGGAAGAGCTGGCTGAAGGAGAAATCCGTACAGGCACCGTGAGACGTGGAGAAGCCGACTTAGCATCAAGAGACGCCACACCCACGAGAGCTGGGTGCGAGCGTGCGTTTCCCAGACGTGGAGGACGGATAGGGCAATCCACCAAAAAATGTTCGGTACTGGCACAGTACAGACAAAGATTCTCTTCCTTACGGCGATTCCTCTCTTCCAGGGTCAGGCGAGACCGATCCACTTGCATGGCCTCCTCGGCGGGAGGCCTAGGCGCAGATTGCAATGGAGACTGTGGGAGAGGTGTCCAGAGATCTAAGTCTTTTTACTGGCGGAGCTCTTGATGCCTCTCAGAAAAACGCATGTCAATGCGAGTGGCTAGATGAATGAGTTCATGCAGGTTAGCAGGAGTTTCTCGTGCGGCCAGAACATCTTTAATGTTGCTGGATAGGCCTTTTTTAAAGGTCGCGCAGAGGGCCTCTTTATTCCAAGATAGTTCAGAAGCAAGAGTACGGAATTGTATGGCGTACTCGCCAACGGAAGAATTACCCTGGACCAGGTTCAGCAGGGCAGTCTCAGCAGAAGAGGCTCGGGCAGGTTCCTCAAAGACACTTCGAATTTCCGAGAAGAAGGAGTGTACAGAGGCAGTGACGGGGTCATTGCGGTCCCAGAGCGGTGTGGCCCATGACAGGGCTTTTCCAGACAGAAGGCTGACTACGAAAGCCACCTTAGACCTTTCAGTAGGAAACTGGTCCGACATCATCTCCAAGTGCAGGGAACATTGCGAAAGAAAGCCACGGCAAAACTTAGAGTCCCCATTAAATTTGTCCGGCAAGGACAGGCGGAGGCTAGGAGTGGCCACTCGCTGCGGAAGGGGTGCAGGAGCTGGCGGAGGAGATGGTTGCTGCTGTAGCAGAGGCAGAAGTTGCGACTGAAGTTGCTGCACCATGGTGGACACTTCCGACAGCTGGTGGGTTAGATGGGCGATCTGTCGGGATTGCTGGGCGACCACCGTGGTGATATCAGAGATATAAGGCAGAGGGACCTCAGCGGGATCCATGGCCGGATCTACTGTCACGATGCCGGCTGGCAGGAGGTGGATCCTCTGTGCCAGAGAGGGATTGGCGTGGACCGTGCTAGTGGACCGGTTCTAAGTCACTACTGGTTTTCACCAGAGCCCGCCGCAAAGCGGGATGGTCTTGCTGCGGCGGTAGTGACCAGGTCGTATCCACTAGCAACGGCTCAACCTCTCTGACTGCTGAAGATAGGCGCGGTACAAGGGAGTAGACAGAAGCAAGGTCGGACGTAGCAGAAGGTCGGGGCAGGCAGCAAGGATCGTAGTCAGGGGCAACGGCAGGAGGTCTGGAACACAGGCTAGGAACACACAAGGAAACGCTTTCACTGGCACAATGGCAACAAGATCCGGCGAGGGAGTGCAAGGGAGGAGATCAGATATAGCCAGGGAGCAGGTGGAAGCCAATTAAGCTAATTGGGCCAGGCACCAATCATTGGTGCACTGGCCCTTTAAGTCTCAGGGAGCTGGCGCGCGCGCGCCCTAGAGAGCGGAGCCGCGCGCGCCAGCACATGACAGCAGGGGACGGGAACGGGTAAGTGACCTGGGATGCGATTCGCGAGCGGGCGCGTCCCGCTGTGCGAATCGCATCCCCGACGGCCATGACAGTGCAGCGCTCCCGGTCAGCGGGACCGACCGGGGCGCTGCGGAGAGAGAGACGCCGTACGCGCTCCGGGGAGGAGCGGGGACCCGGAGCGCTAGGCGTAACAATTTTGAGGTGCAAAATTGAAAGGGTTATGATTTTTAAACTGTAAGGAGGAAAAAATGAAAGAGCAAAAACTGAAAAATGCTTGGTCCTTAGGGGGTTAAACATGTTTTGCATTATCCATATTTGTGAAGTGTTGGTATGGCACCATGGTCAAGCTACTCTGATGCACCAGGCATTGGTGGTGGAAATCCTGGCTGATCCATGCCTGATTCATCTTCACAAAAGGTTAGTCTCTCCACATTTTTCGTGGACAGACGAGTTCTCCTTGGCGTGACTATGACCCCCACCGCACTAAACACCCACTCTGATGGCACACTACTGGCCGGTCAGGACAGCTTTTCCAGGGAAAACTCTGCTAGTGGCGGCCACAAATCAAGTTTGGCTGCCCAGAAGTCCAGCGGATCTTCAAGGTGTGTTGCCATGGCCATGTCAAGGTATGCCACCACCTGCTGGTTCAGGTCCTGCTTCAGGTCTACCTGCTTCACTATGCGGGGGAAGAAAGCTACTCATCAGCGACTGTAGACTCAGGCTGCTGCTGATGGAGCTGGTACTGCTCCTGCTACCCCACCCCTCCCCAGCAGCCATGGCAGTGGAAGGTGAGCGCAGAGGGACCCCCGAGTCAGACCTGGGATAGGATGGACAATGGCATCGGCCAACTGACTAGGTAGGATGTCTCTGTAGTAGGTCAGTTTGTCCTCCCCCATTTTGTGCCAGTAGCGAGGGTTTAATAAGGTGGAGAGCCAGAAGTTATCCTGCTGCTGAATGGTGACATTTCTGCAGTCACTACGCGTGCATCGTGCCATTTGTGCAAGTGACTTGGAGGAACTCCTTCCCTCAATCTCCACTGCATACTGCCACAGTGTGTCTGAGTCCTGTGTCTCAACTTCCTCATAACCCTCTAGCTCCTCCAGCTGCTCCTCCTCTCCTGTCAGATGACTAGAAAAACCACCCATCTCACGAAACCTAAACTGTGCTCCACTGTGCCCCTCCTCCTCCTCCAGTTCAGCCCCCACAGGGCTCATGTGTTCATGAGATGTAGGCACCACGTCTCCATTGCCCTGATCAGCTATCGTTTCCAACACATGTTGTAGTAGATGAAGCAGTGGAATGGAGTTAGTCATCCCGTAATCCTGGTCGCTGACTAATAATGTGGTTTCCTCAAAGGGCCAGAGCAAACAGCAAGTGTCACGTATGAGCAACCACTGGTTGACATTGAAGTTACACAGGGGAGTCCCCCTATCCGCTTGGATCATCAAGAAATCAGTGATATCTCTTCTCTATTCGTATAGTCGGTACAACATATGGAGGGTGGAGTAAGCCATGATTCGATTGCTTGATGAATGACTTTTAGCAGTTTCTCCCCTGTGTGGCTCTATTTGCCAAGGCAAACCATGTCAAAAACAGCGTGACATCGCCGAGCCCTGCACACATGGTATGCTGGAGGGGCACTGAGACTTGTCTGTGGAGTGGAGGCTGAGGAAACAGTGGAGGATGAGGAGACGGAGTTGCACACTGTCACAAGACCAAGGGCCTGAGAGCATGGAGGCAGAAGCGACCTGACCTGTCCAAGTTGCTGTTGTTGTGGCTGTGCACATTCACCCAGTTGGCTGTGAAGGACATGTATTGTCCCTGACCGTAGTCACAGCTCCAGACGTCGGTGCTGCCGTTCACTTTGGCACACACCGATAGGCTCAAGGACTGGCCAACCGTCTGTTCCACAAAATTGTGCAGGGCTGGTACTGCATTCTTTGCAAAGAAATGACGGCCTGGCATTCTCCATCTCAACACGGCACAAGCCATCAGTTCTCTGAAAGTTGCAGAGTCCACCACTTGAAAAGGGAGGGACTGCAGCACCAGCAACTTGGACAGGAGCACATTCAGCTTCTGAGCTGTTGGCGAGTGGGCGCATAACTGTTGTCTCTTGGACATGGCTTTGCCGATGGATTGCTGGCGGAATTACTGACTCGACGTAGGAGAAGCAGGAGTACCTGGAGCGACATAAGATTGGTTTGACACTCAGCTCCCTTCGGCTGAGGTAGTGGAGGTTAGGCTGGCTGAAACAGGGAGAGGCATGCCACTATGAGATGCAGCAGGCTGGACCACCACATCAGAGCCACAGTTCTCCCAGGTCGCTTTATGGTGATGCTGCATATGTTGACGCAGGGCCGTGGTGCCAACATTGGGACCCTGGCTATGCTTCACCTTCTAATACAAACTGCACTCCACATGAAAAAATAAGTATTCAAATCCAATCACTTTACTTCAGCCTCATGTTTCATGCAAAAACTGTTATTACGGACATAGTGTGATAGAACACATTATATTCACCCAGTGCTCATCGCTGATGAGGTCTACGGCATTACTTCCAACTCCAGCCGGAGCTCCATATGAAAATGTCCATGATAGCTGTACCTCCTGCTTTCTTTCCAAACAGCAGATAACAGCTCACCCGAAGGTGAGAAGTAGTGTTGAGCGGCATAGGCCATATTCGAATTCGCGAATATTCGCGAATATATGGGCGAATATTCGTCATATTCGCGAATATTCGCATATTCGTAATAGTCTCGTTTTATTTTCGCATATGCGAATATTCGCACATACGAAAATTAACATATACGAAAATTTGTGTATACAAAAATTAACATATGCGAAAATTCGCACATGCGAAAATGTGCACATGCGAAAATTCGCGCACCAGTCTCACACAGTAGTATTAGAGCCTTCTTACACCATATAAGCTGGAAGCAGAGAGGGATGATCACTGTGATGTGTACTGTGAAAAAAAAAAAAAAGAATATTCGTAATTACGAATATATAGCGCTATATTCGCGAATATTCGCAAATTCGCGAATATGCGATATTCGCGAATAAAAATCGAATTGCGAATATTCGCGAGCAACACTAGTGAGAAGACCAGGCGACATTTCAGGATCTCTCCCTTTCTCAAGCCTAATGTGAATTAATCTACCACCATTATTTATAGATCGTACTCTCGCAAGACTTCTTATCTATAGAATTAGAATCACATGTGATAAGCCTCAAGGGGTGTAGGGTAGCTGGGGTGTTGCTGAGCAGGTATCAGGGGTTTATTAACCCTTGTCACTCGTGACGCCAGGTTGAGGGTTAAATGCTGAGGTAATGCTGGGCCTATCGCCACCCTTCCCAAGAGCGATAGGTGAGTGCAGAATAACGGATTGTCCACAACCAGTGCTTAGCTGAAAACTTGTAGAAACTTTACTGAAGATTTTCTGTAACATGCAGCAATAACAACAGTCCAGATAGCAGAGCCTATTCCCTGGAGGTGTATTCTACTATTTCACCCACCTCCAGGGAATAGAACTTATTATGAAGATCTGTACTGCTCGCCGGTTTATGAGGAGGGTTTGACCTGTGTGGCAATCTGAGTGTCCCGTACCCTCTGACCTTATCGAACTTGGCCACAGTTGCTCTTCGTCATTCTAAGGGCGCCTCCCCTTCTCGAGGATGATCCCACTTGCGGATGAACAGTGCTTCCATCTCTTTAGTATTCTCCTGATAATGAATTCTCTCCTCAGGAGGCAAATTTAAATGCTTAGGGGCATACAGTTCTCTGTGTCGGGCCTTCATTTTGTCCATCAACTCAGCCAGCTCGGCTTCCTGACGGGCCCTTTCTCTTTGTGCAGTTGGGATTGGTGGGAGTGGCTTCCCAGTTATAGGTTGTAGAACTGCGTGCATATATTCAATGAGTCTAAGCTTGTCCCCAAAAATCCATTGGGGCAAATTTGGTGAGCGCGGTCGTGCACTCTGCAGGCTGGATAGGGGTATTTCAGGCTCAGGGCTGGAGGAGGAAGAAAAGGCCGCCTACGGTGGGGTACTCACTGTAAACTCCTCCGATGGGCCCACGAGCCCCAAGTCTGGTGGTGAGGGGACAATCTCACCGGCGATGCTACTCCAGGTGTCCCAGCGCAGTCTCCTGGAGGTGTATCCGGCCTGTCATCATCATCGTCGGGCAGTGGGGGAAGATTGCAGGCCCCCTCTTCTTCCAACGACAACCGCTGCAGATGGTCAGCAAGTTCGTGGAACACTTGGGCTGCAACTTTCCGTTGCTCGGGCGCCATCTTGGTGCTCTCACCATGTAGAAAGCTGCTCTGCTCCATGTCTGTACTCTCTGACTCTCTGTGCAGGGTTTCCTTTATACTGGGCTTCCCCAAAATGGCTTCCAGCAGGAAGAACGTCATCGGTGCACCCCCGACTTCCGGTCCTCCCAGAAACAACTCCTCTGTCTCTAAGTTCCCTCTCGGCTGCGATACAGCAACTTGACAGCCAGGCCCAGGGGCGGGACGTGGCGCAGGACGGGACATTTTCGCGTGCTTCTCCGGCAGCAGGTTAACTCTTCCTGTGCTGACTGGACCAGAGGATCGTAGCATGTATTCATTTTGCAGTTTACACATTCTTGCAGGGAATAAATCTTTGCCTCCCCCCTTACTTTTCGTGTGGCCCCCTTGTAATGCACACCACACGCACCGCTCTTGTACACTGTAATGCGGTTTGCAGCACATGAATAAAGTCCGTTATATTGGGGGAGTACACTTTCACTAGTGGCAACAGCAGCAGGCACACACCCGAATCCTGTTTGTGAGACGCCAAAAAAGCTTTGTGATAAGCCTCGGGGGGTGTAGGGTAGCTGGGGTGTTGCTGAGCAGGTATCAGGGGTTTATTAACCCTTGTCACTTGTGACACCAGGGTGAGGGTTAAATGCTGAGGTAATGCTGGGCCTATCGCTACCCTTCCCAAGAGCTATAGGTGAGTGCAGAATAATGGATTGTCCACAACCAGTGCTTAGCTGAAAACTTGTAGAAACTTTACTGAAGATTTTCTGTAACATGCAGCAATAACAACAGTCCAGATAACAGAGTCTATATACAGCTGAAGCAGTGATTGACAGGTGGTTGGGACCTTGTAAGTTCTCTTTAGTTTATGAAGATTTTTGTAGCATAGATCCACTGGATTCAGGGGTAGGTTTAGGTCCAGTGATCTTGCGGAGTTAGCGGGGAATTGTAAGAACTCACAGTCTTTAGCGTAGGCCAAAGCCGCAAGGCTTAGGCCTAGTAATTGTCTTTGTAAGTTGCGGAGGTCCTACCTCATCCAATGTCAGCAACCCAAGAGAGCGATTAATGGCTGCAGCTCCCTTATATGGGCAGGGGCTGAGCGGTTTTGGATTGGTCCATACAGCTGTCACTCACCATTACATTGCATTGTGGGTGAACACCTGACATAAGAACCACCAAAGGTCCTTCAACAAACCACAGAGTTCTGAACACAGAGTCACATGACCTAAGGTCCTGCAACGCTAACAGGTAGGCATTTGAATATACATATATATTTATATGAATATTAACTAACTGCGGGGTGATGAGGGGCTAACTAGAAAAGAGGGGCCCCACCGTTCCTAGGAACTCTGACTTTGGGGACCTCTACCAAGGTACGGTATGCAATACGGTACCGGGACACCACACACATATATTGGTAGATGTTATTCCCATATAATGTTACATCAGTTTAGCATATATCTTGTCCAAAATTTCAATACAAAAATACAAAAATATATTTCTTATTATAAAAATACATTAAAATTGCAATTTTCATTAATGCCATTTGGGGACATGGAATTTAATTTGGTAATCCAGTATACCTCCCTTTTTACTAATTTCCTTTTAATTTCATCACTACCTGACCCATGTATATTTTCTAATACCATCCATTTCAAATCACGTTTGGTGATTATTTTCCAAAAAATGTCTTGCAACACTGGTTTCTCCAAACTTTGTATTTTCTGCTCCCTTTTCTTGTGCTACCTTTTTTGCCATAGTTCTTATTGCACTTTTATGTTCATTGATGCAAATTTTAATAGGTCTAGATGTTTGGCCTATATATACCATACCGCATGGACACTTGATGAGGTATATAACCTGCTTTGTGTCACATGTGAACCATCCTCTTATAGGGAAGTTAGTCCCTTTCATTGGATGAGTCACTGTGTCACCTCGTACGATGCCATTGCAGTTCTGACAGGAGCCACATGGAAACGTACCATTTTGTCTCGCTTTCAGAAAGGTTTGTCTTAGGATGCGTTTTTTCTTTATGTCTGCCCTTACTAGTATATCTCCTATTGATTTTCCTTTCCGATATATAAATCTGGGTTTGTTTTTAAACAGAACCCCAAATTTTGGGTCTGCTTTCAACATAGCCCAGTATTTATTTATCACCTTCTTTATTAATTTGAAATGTCCATCGTATACCGAAAAAAAAAAAATCATCCATTTTCTTACATCTCACCTCATTTCTTTTCCAAAGTTGTTCTCTATGTATTTTATCAACCTCCTTTCCTGCATCCTCTACTGATTTTAACCTCTTTGTACAAATTTTTTAGTTAACTTCTTTTTATTTCTTTTATATTTGTCTTGTGTACTACAAATTCTTTTCGCTCTCACTATTTGGCCCTTAGGGATCCCCCTAAAGACTTGTTATTCATGTTCACTCTTTCTATGGAGAAGATTATTCCTGTCAGTCTCCTTAGAAAACAGTGAGTTTTCTAATTTATTGTTGATTTTTGTAATATGGACATTCAAGTAGTGTATTTCTTTTTGACTATTTTCACATGGGAATTGAATCAATGGGTGACACTTATTCAAAAATGAAATATATTCTTCCCGACCATAGGACGAACACATCGTCCACAAATTGGAGCCATGTAATGACATGTTTCCCTAATGGACTTGTAGTGACAAACTGTTTTTCAAATCTATCCATAAAAATATTTGCGACACTTGGGGCCACTAGGAACCCAACGAAGTTCCTTGTTTCTGCATAAAGAACTATTCTCCAAATCGAAAGTAGTTCTTTTTTCAAATAAGTTCCAGCAAGTCCATTAGGAATCTGATTTTTCTATTATCCAGTGTACAATCTTTCATCAATTCCTCTTTAATCGCCAACATACCTTCATCTGTCGGTATATTTGTATACAGGCTCTTGATGTCCAAGGTGCAGAGCCACGTCTCATTAGTGACATCAAGACCCTGTATACAATCTAAAAAATCATTAGTATCTCTCAGACAGTTCGATAATGATTTTACTATTTTCTGCAAGTACTTTTCCACATACACCGCTAATAGGTGTACTATGGGACGTCCCGGGGGCCGAGTCAGATCCTTGTAGATCTTCGGCAACAAGTAAAGGACAGGCACCCTAGGTGCCCTATTACTCAGGGCTTCCTTTATCTCTGTAGTTATTGCATTATTAACAACTACATCTTTTAACACCATATCAACCTCATTCTTAATTTCCTTCGTAGGATCGCATTTTAGTTTATGGTATACTTCTTTTTCATCTAGTTGATGCTGTACTTCAGACATATATAGTTCTTTATCCTGTACAATTATTGCTCCGCCTTTATCGGCTTTCTTAACAATAATTCCTTGATCCTCCTGTGTGGTGACACAGTGACTCATCCAATGAAAGGGACTAAGTTCCCTTTAAGAGGATGGTTCACATGTGACACAATGCAGGTTATATACCTCATCAAGTGTCCATGCGGTATGGTATATATAGGCCAAACATCTAGACCTATTAAAATTTGCATCAATGAACATAAAAGTGCAATCAGAACTATGGCAAAAAAGGTAGCACAAGAAAAGGGAGCAGAAAATACAAAGTTTGGAGAAACCAGTGTTGCAAGACATTTTTTGGAAAATAATCACCAAATATGTGATTTGAAATGGATGGTATTAGAGGAGATACATGGGTTAGGTAGTGATTAAATTAAAAGGAAATGATTAAAAAGGAAGGTATACTGGATTACCAAATTAAATTCCATGTACCCAAATGGCATTAATGAAAACTGCAATTTTAATGCATTTTTATAATAAGAAATATATTTTTTTATTTTTTTATTTTTGTATTGGAATTTTGGACAAGATATATGCTAAACTGATGTAACATTATATGGGAATAACATCTACCAATATATGTGATTTTAATTCTATAGATAAGAAGTCTTGCGAGAGTACGATCTATAAATAATGGTGGTAGGTTCATTCACATTAGGCTTGAGAAAGGGAGAGATCCTGAAACGTCACCTGGTCTTCTCACCTTCGGGTGAGCTGTTATCCGCTGTTCGGAAAGAAATCAGGAGGTACGGCTATCATGGACATTTTCATATGGAGCTCCGGCTGGAGTTGGAAGTAATGCCGTAGACCTCATCAGCGATGAGCACTGGGTGAATATAATGTGTTCTATCACACTATGTCCGTAATAACAGTTTTTGAATGAAACATGCGGCTGAAGTAAAGTGATTGGATTTCAACACTTATTTTTTTCGTGTGGAGTGCAGTTTGTATTGGACTGTGTTATACTGAGAAATCATGGAGACTCAGGGGCACTACATCACACCCAGGTGCTGATTACACCCTCTACTTTGTTTTGAATATGCTTCACCTTCTGCCAACACATCTTGCATGTGGCCAGGTTTACCTTCTCCGGATGCTTTGATGAAAAACTGTAACACCGCTGAGTAGCTTATTTTCCCACCAACAGATTTTTTCTGCGCATTGTTGCGCATTTTTCTGCCCTCATCAGTGCATACTGCATACGTACATCCAAGTAGTGTACTATTTTGTGCCTGTTAATCTGTCAAGGGCCTACATACTGTGAAAGTCCAAACAATATTACTCAAGAGTGATATTTTACAAAAATTACAGAGTTTTTAGGCTCATTGTAGTACATTTTTCTGCCCTCATCAGTGCATACCACATATGTACATCCAATTAGTGTACCATTTTGTACCTGTTAATCTTTCAAGGGACTACATACTGTGAAATTCCAAACAATAGTACTCACCGGCTGGTGTTTTACAAAAATTACAGAGTATTTAGGCTCATTGTAGCGCATTTTTCTGCCCTCATGAGTTCAAATCGCATACGTACATCCAATTATTGTACCATTTTGTACCTGTTAATCTGTCAAGGGCCTACATACTGTGAAAGTCCAAACAATATTACTCACGACTAATGTTTTACAAAAATAAGAGTTTTTGTTATGCCGAGCGCTCCGGGTCCCTGCTCCTCCCCGGAGCGCTCGCGGTGTTCTCTTCTCTGCAGCGCCCCGGTCAGACCTGCTGACCGGGAGCGCTGCACTGTCACTGCCGGCGGGGATGCAATCCGCGTAGCGGGACACGCCCGCCCGCGGGTCGCATCCCGATCCACTCACCTGTCCCGCGCGCTTGTTGCCTTAGTGCCCTGAGAAAGCGTTTTAGTGTGTTCCCAAGCCTGTGTACCCAGACCTTCTGCTGTTGACCCTGACTACGACTTGTGCTGCCTGCCTGGACCTTCTGCTATGTCCGACCTTTCTTTTGCATTGTCCCTGTGTACCGTGCCTGTCTCAGCTGTCATTGGGGTTGAGTCGCTATCGGGTGGAACGATCTAGGGGTTACCTGCCGCTGCAAGTCCATCCCGCTTGCGGTGGGCTCTGGTTAAAACCAGTAACCTCTTAGATTCCGTTCCCCTGGTACGGCCCACGCCGTCACCTCACTGACACAGAGGATTCACCTCCAGTGTCCTCGCTGCATACCAGTCCGGATCCTGACAGTAGATCCGGCCATGGATCCCGCTGAGGTCCTGCTGCCTAGTGTCGCTGACCTAACCACTGTGCTCGCCCAGCAATCACAACAGATCGCGCAACAAGGACAGCAGCTGACTCAGCTGACTGTTATGCTGCAACAGCTTCTGCCGCAACTACAGCAATCATCTCCTCCGCCAGCTCCTGCATCTCCTCCGGAGCGAGTGGCTGCTCCCAGCTTCCGCAAGTCTCTACCGGACAAGTTTGATGGGGACTCTAAACAGTGCCGTGGATTCCTGTCCCAGTGTTCCCTACACCTGGAGATGATGTCGGACCAATTCCCTACTGAACGGTCTAAGGTGGATTTCGTGGTCAGTCTCCTGTCTGGAAAGGCCTTGTCATGGGCCACACCGCTTTGGGACCGCAACGATCCTGCCACCGCTACTATCCAGTCCTTCTTCTCAGATGTACATAGTGTTTTTGAGGAGCCAGCCCGGGCCTCCTCAGCCGAGACTGCTGTGCTGAACCTCGTCCAAGGGAGTTCTTCTGTGGGTGAGTACGCCATCCAGTTCCGTACCCTCGCCTCTGAGCTATCCTGGAATAAGGAGGCCCTCTGCGCGACCTTCAAGAAAGGCTTATCCAGTAACATCAAAAATGTCCTGGCCGCACGAGAAATTCCTGCAAATCTGTCTGAACGAATCCATTTGGCCACCCGCATGGACATGCGTTTCTCGG